>NC_050515.1:1730693-1741400 GCF_002922805.2 Oryzias melastigma | reverse complement strand
CTTATAAAAGTATCGGATCGGGACTCGGTATCGGCAGATACACAAAATCAAATGACTCGGAATCAGATCGGGCCCAAAAAAACCTGATGGGGACATCCCTAAAGAGAATCTGATTGTTTTCTTCTTAAACTTTTAAATTTTTCTTATACAGATAGATTGGAATTCTTGATTTATTTATTTATTTTATTTTTTTTTAGCTATTCTGGGCTTGGTGGATTTGTTCTGAAACGTCAGACTTTTCTCCTAAAAATGCGACTTATATATGGTTTTCTTCTTCTTGATTAGACAATTTTTACTCGTGTGACTTATCCTCTGGTGCAATTTATACTCCGGAAAATACGGTAAACATCTCAAAAAGAAAATGAAGCTGAAAACGGTCAGAACAAAATTGGTGAAATTTTGAATATCAGGCAGATTATGGAATTATGCACATAGGCTGGTGCAGATCCTGACAAATGCTCAAACCGGTGCTTCAAAAATGGAAAAAACACGCCAATTTTTCCCCAAAAGACATAATTGAGAGGAAGCAGCATGACGGGGTGAAGGAGAGCGCTTGAATCTGCCTGAAATGTTTCATTTTATTCTTTCTAACAGTCTCCCCTGTAGCGCGGTGTCTCCATTTTCACACGTGCTTAAGTAAACATGTATTTTATCACTCATCGCCATGACAACGGTCTTTTTTTCAGAGCATTGTACGCGTCGCTCATCATCAGATCACAGAAATAGAATCTTTTGCTGTGAAGTACGGACAAACTTTTGCTAGCTTCACCTTCCGCATTTTACTGAAGCTCCGCCCACCCTCACAGCCACACCTATTCTTATATGAGCCCCGCCCACAATCACTGGAAAGGTAAAACGATTGGTTAGACTAGTATAGAAAAACTGAATAGAATAAAAGAGACTGACAAATAGAGAGTTCAAAAATGGATTGATATTTGTTTTTTTAATACAGAAACCATTTTCTAATGTTTTAAATCTGATATTTCCCAATTTTCGCTCCACCTTTGTTCCAATGAATCCTCCGATTATGAAAACTGTTTTTCTTCACCAAACAAACTTGGTTCTGGATGGAAGTTGGAAGAATAAATCAACGTTTAATCAAATCATGTTGCCTCGTAAATCATCTTGTGAGCGTGTGCAGTGAATTAATTCGGGATCTTGGCGGTGAGACCCAGCCCTGAACCTCCCTGCTCCCTTTGCTGCAACAACTTCTTAAATTTACCACTCAAGTGTAAATCAGAGCCGAGGAGCTCTGAGGACGGACGACGACACAAGTCGAGCTTTGCAACTGTAACTTCATCAACACACATGGGTTTAATTACTGCAGGAAACCCAGTGAGTCATTGTGGTGTTTGGGTTTTCCAAACACACCAGAACAATATCCACCAAACATATGTTCTGTATACATGTAAAGGTCATTTCCTGCAGAGTTTAGATCAACAGATTTTGTTTGTTGCAGAAGGAAAACCTTTGATTTTCTTCGCAGAGTTTGCAGTATTCAGACAAAACGAAAGCGTAGCCGTTAGTTTCTGCTGTAATTCTTATTTTGTCTGCGCCGCCGACGGGTGATGGAGCCGTTCTGGTTCCGAAAACCATGAAGAACTTCACCATTTTTGGCAAACGTTTACCTTTCTCAAAGGGTCAAAAGTCTAAAAGCTGTTTACATTACGACTGTTCCTGTCTTTAGTAATAATTGTGACTAATCGCGGCCGGTTGCATAAAACGACTCGGGGGACAGAGAGCTCGTTTCCACCAGACAGAGGATTGAGCAATTTCACAAACTCCTTTTCCACTTTCTATCCTAACAACCGTTTTGTTTGTTTTCATTGTTTTTAATCCATGTTTTCTGCTGGGAATGAGTTTTTCCACAAAGATGTAAGCATCATTTTGTTGGGTCTGCATCTGAGAGTGCAGTTGGGGTGCTGCAGATGTTTCTGTTGTGAGTCTGTACCTGAGTGTTGTGTTGTGTTGTGTGATCTCTTTGAACTGTGTGAGGGCCTGATGTCACAGCGTTGTGGACTTGGAGCTCAGATCCAGTTTGTTCTCACGATGTGAAACTCAGAAAACATTCAGGTTTTTTTATTTGTTGCTTCTCCTCAGTCTGCTTCAAGGAGGCCCAGACTCCAGCCTGGAAGTTGCTCCCATGCAGCCCAGCGGCAGACACCTGCTGGGTTTTTCATCGGAGGCTGAAACAGAGGCGGTGACGGATCCCCAACGAGGCAGCTCGCATTCTGGAGCATCGGACAGGTAAAGCCTTGAGCTGCGTTCACACCCGACGCGGACGCGGGAGCAGCTAGTTTACTGTTAAGTCGATGTTCAGACGTATCAGAGGTCCTGGGGGCCATTTGAGCATCGGGGTGGCAGCAGCATCACGTCATGATTTTGGGACTCAGCACATTAAGAGTTCAAAATCTGAACTTTGGCAAAGAAGATGAGTTGCATCAACCAAGTAAAAACTAAGTAGTTGATGTCTCTGAGCAAATAACACAAGCAGGTTCTCAGGACATCTTGTTGTTGTTTTTGGTGTAGCGATGCTCAAAGAGGCTCAGTGTTCTGCAAACCAGCAGTTGGGAGTTTAGGTGGAAAACAAAAGGAAGACGAAGAAAGACGTTCATGAATGATTAATGAAAATATTAAAATATCGCGATACATCGCTGGATCAGTTTTTCCCCACACCTCTAACGTCGGTGAGATGCAGATGTGTCGTACGCATTTTTTCTTCTCCAAGACCCTCCATGGACCCGGACAGCCCAGAAACCTGCAGCACTCATACGCTCCCCCCCAACACACAGATACATGTGACTATGTGACTAAGGCTTAGCGCGGCTGCCCCAGACCAGGATACACCTGTGGATGTAGTCAGCCGGAGTCGTGGCAGCGTGTCCAAACATGCTTTGCAGCTGATTAGCAGCTTGGTCCAAACATCTGTCCTTTGAAAGCCTGCAGACCTCTGGCTCGGCGGGCTGCGCTCGTGCTCCGACTGGAAACCCGTTAAACTGAGTCCATGTTTGACATGAAGCTTCAGATGTTGGTGCGTCTGTTTTTGTTGAGTTCAGTCCCTCAGTCTGAGGGTTTGAGGTGGTCCAGCGTCTCCCTGGCAGTGCTGGGGGTAAATCCCAGTGCAGAGTGCGTCACATGTTGTTCCCCAGCATTCATCAGCAGGATCAGGTTTCAGGAGGGAACACATTAACCTCCACAGACGTGATGACGGCGCTAGTGCCGCCGCAAGAAGCTTGAAAGAGGAGGAACCCAATCTCTGGTTCAATTATAGAGTGAATGATTCACAGCATTCACACTGAAGTGATTCTCCTCCTTTTACGTACGTTTTTAGGACGTAAAAACTCAATCACACTTTCAACAATTTCTGTAATCTTGGTATCAAAACGTTCAGCTTGTTCAGGACATTACTGCTTGTACTTTTGGTTTTCATAAACTTTATCATTTTTGAAATATTGAGCAAAATGCCTCATAGTGAATGAAGACATGAAGGTGGCTCGTGTTAGAGTGGAGGATGCTCAGATGGAGGAAGCTGATTAGCTGTGGCGACCCCTGAAGGGAAAAGCCGAAAGGAAAAGAAGAAGAAGAAGAAATGAATGAGAATTGCTCAAATCCTTCAAAAACTTTGTGCACTTTGAAACTTGTGAACTTCTTCATCCTTTCAGCTAGAGACAAACCTTAAAATGTTCAGCAACCCCTGAGTTTTTAAAGTAATTTGAACTTTAGCTAACATATTAGCATTATTCTAGCTGTTTCCAGTGTCTTGGCTAGTTTAAAGTTTAGCTAACATTTTAGCATTATGCTAGCTGTTTCCAGTTTTTTGGCTAATCTGGAGTTTTGCTAACATTTTAGCATTAAACAAGCAGTTTGTGGCTAATTTAGAGATATTTACAGTTTTTGGCTAATTTGGAGTTTAGCGAACATTTTAGCCTTATGCTAGCTGTTTCCAGTGTCTTGGCTAGTTTGAAGTTTAGCTAACATTTTAGCATTAAAAAAGCAGTTTGTGGCTAATTTAGACATGTTTACAGGTTTTTGGCTAATTTGGAGTTTAGCTAACTTAAGCGTTATGCTAACTGTTTTTGGTTAATTTACACATATTTACCTTTTTTTGCTAATTTGGAGTTTAGCGAACATTTAAGCATTATGCTAGCAGTTTTTGATAATATAAGACATGTTTCCATTTTTTTTTTTTGGCTAATTTGGAGTTTTGCTAACTTTTAGCGTTATGCTAACTACTTTTGGCAAATTTAGAAATGTTTACAGTTTTTTGGCTAATTTGCCATTTAGCTAATATTTTAGCAAGCATTCAGCATTTTCAGCTTACAGCATTCACACTTGCATTATCACAGCGAGTGCTAAAAATCTAGCTCCCCTTAAAGTCCTGTATTATAGCTGTGAAAAAAGCTCCTCTGAACCAGATTCTGTAATCTAGCGTCCTCCTATAAACCCGCGTATGCACAGGCTGCTGGGTAACCACTGAGCCGCTGTGTCCCGTCTCCAGCGTCAGACTGGGTGTAACCTGTTGGTGCTGCGTCTGTCTCTGCAGCATGTTTCTGATGACGGAGTGAAGGATTTAGAGCTGCCTGTCTCTGGGTTTGGGATGCAGGTCAGCACTTTTGTGCAGAAATGCTGCAGATGATATTTTATCATCAGTGTCACCACATTTACTGCTACAGTACTCTTGTTGTACTTTTACAATAAACGATAAACTTATTTACAATAATTTTGTTTCCTGTTAGGAGAATCTATCATTTGCATTTTAGCTACAACACGATACTGGCAGCCATATTGGCTGTTAGTTCAGTTTTAGTTAACCGTAAACTAAAAAATCAAATTAACAAACCCTTCTTGAATCGATTTAGCTGTAATAATCAAAATAATTTTTGTTTTATATCTCAAAATTTTTCTTGCAAAATAATTTCTTTGTTAGTTTTAATACAATAATTCATGTTTTTTTTCTTTTAAGAGTTCAATCTTTGTTGTTGTTTCTTATCTCAGGTGTTGGAGCCATTTGGCTGTAATGATGCTGTTAATTGCATGTCCTGCATGCGCCTGTCATTCTCTGGTCATGTAGGTTCTGGCCCACTTTGGAATCGATTCATTCTGGGAGCTGCCGTGTCTTTAGATTTAGAACTTGGGAAGCACGGCGACACATTTATCTTAGTCTGTATTCAGACTGGTCACATTTGGTCCACTTAAAGTGAACTAGAGTTTGATAATCTGGTTCAAAGTTTCAGTGTGAATACACACAAGTGGACCAGGAACCGCCATCGGACCCATCTTTTGGGGTGTTCTTGGTTGGTTTCCAATCGGACTGAACTTCAGTTCTCTCTGAGATTCCTCTGTGTGAATACGGTTCGCTTTAAGACCGAAATAAGTGAACCAAACCGCTACTGTAGCCGGCGGTAAACACGTTCGGAACGCGTCGGTGAACTGTGGACGAATGTAAAGCATCGATTGTCATGTTAGCAAAAAGGATGTAATTGGTTAGTTTACTTGTTGGAGCGTTAATTTTAATACTGTTAAAAACGCTTATTAATGTATCTTCTCAGTAAAACAGTTTTGCAGCATTCCTCGGCTGGACCAAACCAGCAGTAAAAGGTGTTGAACTTCACGTTGATACAGACGCTCCAAATCGATTAGCAAAAAAAAGAAGTTTGAATAAGTTAAAATCCTAGCAAACTGCAGCATCTTCATGTTTTTATTTTGTTCTGACCCGCCCCCGTGACTGCTGGCCAATGACTGAAGAGATCTTTAGTCACATGCTTTTGTTTACAAGCTTTGGTCCGGAACAGAAATCTCTGGTAGATCCCAGTCAGTTTTAAATTAATTTGTCTTTCAAGTCCCACTCTGATCATCGTTTGAGTTATTTTCAAAGCGTTTCCAGTGTCTTTTATTTTTAATTACTGTATTTCTTTTTCACTATCATGGCCGTATTTGGCTTCAAGAAAAATAGAAAGAATCTAGTCTCTTAGTGCAACGAGACTCTTTTTTTTCCTGCTGCAGATTCACCTAAATGTGAATGAAGACATTTGAATTTAAACAATTTTAAGCCTAATTTTCTTTTTATATATGCCCTCCTTAATTGGAAAAGTTACACAAAAAGTTCAGTTTGAGTGTTAAAAATACAAAAACCCAATTTTCATCAGAGTGGGTCTTTAAATCATGAATTGTAAATCCTAATCTGATGGATTCAGTATCTTGTCAGTGATAACAACTGTCATTTCACACATTCTCTCTTTGCTTTTTTCTCGTCTTCCAGCGCTGGCGGTAAGGCTTTGATGGTGGTGAAGGATCCCGTCTTCCTCAGGCCGCCTCCCCCCTGTCAACCTTCTATCAACAGGACCAAATGTATCCAGTAAGTATTCAATCACTACAGGCGTTTGTGCTCCTTCTGCTTCACCTAACCGCGGATCTCTGTGTGAACCTGATAGGCTGGCTCATGAGCTCAGTGGTTGGGTCCACCGCCATGAAGTGGAGCAGACCAAATCCAGACGAATGAGCAGCAGCCCCCACCGACCCACCAGGACCACTCTGGTGAGTCACAATCATAAGCAAATCAATCCAATCATCCGAGTCGCAGAAAAAATGTCGTTTATCACGTTGCGACTTTTGCTGTGGAGGGATTTCCTGTAATTGAAAGGCGCCGCTTCAGCACCTGTCACAGGTTTCTGCCTCACATTGTTCCTTTCGGGCTGACTTTAATCCGACAGCACCGAGTCGGTAAACACTGTGGGATTAGAGGCCTCTGCTCTTTTTTTAGGGGTCTGTCAGAACACGTCCAGTCTGGAGAATGGAAACGGTCAGGAGTTTAGCTAGTATTTCAGAATTATGCTAGCTCTTTTGTCAAAATTAGCCTTTTTTTTAAAGTTATTTAGACAAATTTAGAGTTTTGCTAATATTATAACATTATGCTAGATTTTCTTGTAAAAATTAGATTTTTGTAATTATTTATCACATTTTGAGTTTAGCTAGTACTTTAACATTATGCTAGCTGTTTTGTCAAAATTATATTTTTTGAAGTTCTTTTGGCAGATTTGGAGTTTAGCTAATATTTTAGCAATATGCAAACTGTTTCGTCAAAAATAGATATTTTTCTAAAAGTTTTTTAAGCTAATTTGGAGTTGATCTAGTATTTTAGCATCATGCTAGCTGTTTAGTCAAAATTAGAGTTTTTTTTTAGTTCTTTAGGCAAATTTAGTTTAGCTAATATTTTAACATTATGGTAGATTTTTGGGGCAAAAATAGACTTTTATATTTATGCAGGCAAATTTCAAATTTAGCTAATACTTTAGCATTATGCTAGCTGTTTTGAAAATTAGAATTTTTTTAAAAACTATTTTAGGCTAATATTTTTTCAAGCTTTCAGATTCAGCGTTTTCAGCTATCAGTTTTAGCATCTTCAGCGGCGGCGTTCAGCTAACTGCATTCACTCTTGCATTATCACAGGTAATATATCCAGTTAAAACCGTGTTTTTGTAGATACTAAAAACGTTGTTTCCTCTCATCTTTAGAGCATTAGGATGTTCTTGCTAAAAAGAGTTTAAATGCTGATGTTTTCCCTCCCAGAAAAGCTACTTAAAGCGGAGCAAAGAGGCGGACGACGCTCAGATTGTGACCGTCCCGTACGCAGGAACCACTGAGGGGAAGTGAGTCACCTGCTGCTTCAGTTTCTACACTCAAACCTTTTTCAGCTTTGCACTTTTTTGTCTTAAAAACAAAAGAGTTCATTTTTTCTGCTAATTTGATCTTTAATTCCACCCAGCAGGAGCCCTGGCAGCGAGCTGCAGCTCTACTACGCCCCAAAACACGTTTACAGCGACTTTTTTGAGGAGCTGAACCGTCAGGCGGACACGTTCTACGTGGTTTCTTTCCGAAGGGTGAGTTTCTCTTCCCTGATTCTTTAGCTTAGATTACGGAGGAGATTGTAAAATCTTTTTCAGATGAAACTGTTCTTCTCTTCGTACTAGGACGTCCCAATCAGATGTTTTTGAACCCGATTCAGAGTCATTTGATTTTGAGAATCCACTGATTCCGACTCCCAATCTGATACTTCTGCAAAAATAATATTAATAATGAACAGATTCAGGTTGTTCATGAGTTTTATTTTATTAGCCTTATAAATATTAAATAATTAACTAAGAAAAATATGTCTCGTGATAAAGTTTGGTGACTCTAGCTTTAATCTCCTAAACGTTATTGAACATTTTTGATCAAATGTGATTCATATTTAACTCTTAAAAATTAAATGGACTTTTTTCCATAATTTTTGTAGCATAAATACAATGAGTTGTCATAATTAGCTCATACTAATGTAAACATTTGTTAGTGTTTGTTGTTTTTGAGACATTCTTTTATTTTTTATCATTTTGTCATAGTTTGCACTTTGCAGACGGCCCCTCAGCAGTGTCTCCCATGAAAAAAGTAAAAAATAGATAATATATGTATTCTTTTCTTTTTAATGCCTTTGTTTGTGTGAAGAAAAAACAATTTATTCACTTACTGTCATTTCTACACATTTATAAAAACAGTTATTGAAGTTTTTATTACCTAGCTAACTTTCCGAGCTGTTTTAGTTCTCATTAGTGTCGCGTTCTGCTGCGTTTTATGGAAATAAAATGTTGTGATCCATTCATGATATGCAGACTTCTAATAGAGTGTGTGTCTGTTATAAAAGGTTTGGAGTTTCAAATATCTGATTGAATCTGAAACCATGTGATCGGGACTCACAACATCTCTAGTTTGTATCATAAAGTTTTATTTAAAAGATAAAAGTCCCACAGTTTTGGTGTCATCATTCTTTTAGTGTTTGATCTTTTTGAATCCTCATAGACAAATTAGAGCATTTTTTATTCTTCTTTTTCCAGGATTTTTGGTAAAAATAATTATTTTTTAATTAAGTAGACTTTTTTTTGCAAACCTGTTACTGATTTATAAAGTGAGTTTTTCATTCGGTTTGTTACATTTAATTTAAGAAAAGGAAATTAGTAATGCTCCACAGGAAAATATGTTACAATATGATGTAAAACTCAACAGTTAATGGAAGTTCTCAGTCGTTTGTCTTTGCTAATCTTCATTTTATGTCTAAGTTCTAATAGAAAAATGAAAAACAGCAGAAACCAGGAAATTGTTCGTTATCAAGTTACATTTTTATAGTTGTTTCTATGTAGATAAAAGAAGTTCATTTTGTTTACAGGAGAATCCTATAAAATCCTATAAAAACTGCTGTTTTTGTAATGCAGAAGTTTTCCTTTTCTTATTTATTGTAACGTATTTGGGTTTTGTTTTGTCTTCTGATTTTCACTAGCAGGCTCCTGTAGTTAATCTGGATTGATAGATAGATAGATACCGGTAGATAGACCTTTATTGTCATTATCACAAGGACAATGAAATTGCAGCAACCGTTTCAGTGCAAGTGGCATAAAAAAATACAGAACATAATATAAAAAATACGATATAAAGTATAAAAAATATGTAGAAAAATATATTGTGTCCCTAAATCCTAAAATGTGGTTGAGTTTGGCACTTTTTCGCCGCCTCCTTCAGCTGAGACCACTTTAGCTGAAGAAATGTTGACTTGAAGGTTCATTCAGACGCTCCACCTGCACCTCTGCTTTTGATCGGACGTGGAATGAAGCGGCGGGTCGCTGGGGGAGGATCGGTTCTTGTGTTGTGGTCGGTTTGGGTTCAGCGCCTCACTGTGTGTTGGGATGAGGTGGTGGAAACTGGCGGCTCGCTCGGCGTCCAGGAAACGCCGAGTGTCGTCATGGCTGCGCGTTGGGCTTGATTTTGGCGAGCGCACCCCTCCCTTGATGAAATGCAGCCGGGATTTCCCTCCAGGCCTCCACCCTGACTGTGTTTACCCCCCAGTGACTTCACCTCCAAACCAGGAATAGTGTTCTATGGTCATGGAGACGAGAGCGTCATGTTTCATTTAGTTATCATGAATCTGGATTTAGCTTCTCACATGAGGACCGTCATACAACAGCATTTTATTTGAACTTATCCTAAATAAATCCAAACATTTTCTGCTTTTGATTTTTCTTCTATGTTTGTGCATCCATTTGTGTGTTTGTGGATCCATTTGTGTGTTTGTGGATCCATTTGTGTGTTTGTGGATCCATTTGTGTGTTTATGGATCCATTTGCGTGTTTGTGGATCCATTTGTGTGTTTTTGCATCCATTTGTGTGTTTATGGATCCATTTGTGTGTTTATGGATCCATTTGTGTGTTTATGGATCCATTTGTGTCTTTGTGGATCCATTTGTGTGTTTGTGGATCCATTTGTGTGTTTATGGATCCATTTGTGTGTTTGTGGATCCATTTGTGTGTTTGTGGATCCATTTGTGTGTTTGTGGATCCATTTGTGTGTTTGTGCATCCATTTGCGTGTTTGTGCATCCATTTGTGCATGTGTGCGTCTCTCTTTGGTCGTCATCGCTCCGTGTTCTGACTCCTGACTGCATCAGCTGGAAGTGAAGTTTCCAGAGCTCATACCTCCTGACACTTGGAGATAAATCATCAACATTACAGCAGAAAATCTCTCTGACACAGAAATGTTGAACATAAATCGTACAGAACAACTTTATTTTTCTTCTTCCTCCATATTTGGAGAAGAAACGACACAAAGGTAATAACACAAACGAGAAGCAGAAAGCCCTTCAGTTGTTTTCTGCTGTAATTTGGTGGAATTTTCTCTCAGACCTCCACG
>NC_050515.1:1729434-1729711 GCF_002922805.2 Oryzias melastigma | reverse complement strand
TGAACTAAACTTCATCGTAGACAGCAGATGAAGAAGACTTTCATTCTACATTTATTACTCTAATCCACTGAGCATTCAAAAAAAACTTAAAACCATTTTTATCGCCAGGCTTTTGATCAACTAAGCTTTATGACTGAAACAGGTTTTTGTTTGAGCGATCAGCCGAGTCACCTTTTGGGGCGGAGTTCAAAAGGTCAATTAATCATATTAATTATTATTATTAATTTGTCATTATTATTATTATTTTATTTATTTTATCTATTTTTTTTGTTTTATT
>NC_050515.1:1713047-1729263 GCF_002922805.2 Oryzias melastigma | reverse complement strand
TATATATATATATATATATATATATATATATATACTTTTTTATATTTTTTTGTAATAATTAGAAGATTTAGAATTAGAAGATAGGTTCTCATTTGAAACAGTTTCTCTTATGATCTTTCTGTAAAAAAAATCTTTATTTGTTGGAATTTAAAGTTTTATTCCTAAATCTTCAACTTAAATCACTTGTTTTTTGGTTTTCATAACCAACATGTTTGTTTTAGAACAGAATCCTGAAAAACGGAGTCACTCTTTGAATTTGATTCGTCCCCATTTTCTAACATTGATTAAACCTCCGGACGTCTTCCTTTATTCTTCCGTTTGGTTTGTCTGTCAGAACGTCATCAGTCAGAAGATCCAGACTGGTTCTGGTGTTTCCGTCGTCCAGCTCCTCCCCCAACACCACCACGACTTCTGCCAGAGGTTAAACATTACAACCAGCCAATAAATCCTTTGATCCACAAACATCCATGTGTCCCACAGATGACGGACCTCCAGTCGCTCTCTGCTCGTTCAGAGCTTTGAAGTGATTCGGAGCAGATCGAGATCCTGGGATGACATTCCTGCATCCATTCAGGATGCCCTTTAGGAAGCGTGATTACTCCGGTGTGTCGGTAATTCTTTCCAGCTCTGCTGCTGCTCCTCTGGGAATTCTTCTCGTAAATGCTTTTCATCTGGAGGAGAGACTCCGATAATCTGAGGGATTATTTAGTGGTCTGAGACTGACGATTTAGCATAAGTGGGACCCAGATTTCTCTAGCGAATCCCTGAAAAACCGCCTGGACTCGACTGTTTGTTTAATGACCAAAACGGCTCAATCGAGTGGACGCGGCGTGTTTGGACGGCGGTGACGGGCAGACGTGTTCTGAGCACGACGTGATTCACAGGTGGATCCTCTGAAAGAACGACTTGCTTGAAATCTTAAATGAAGGAAGCTCTGAAAACTCTTCCTGAGCTACGCCTGAAACTCAAACTCAGATTATATCAGAGTAATGAACTTTTATTTTGAAAGAATCATGCTTTTATTTTGAAACTGCTGAGACAATACGATGAGTCCCATGACACAGAAACGCTGGTCATGCCTCTAAGACGCCAGATTTCACTTCACAATGTCTGATTTTATATGATTCAAGGTTGTTTTTTTACATCAAAACTTTATTTAAACAAAAATGAGACGACAAAAGTTGAGCAAAATTAACCTGGAAATGTCCAGATTGGATCTTTCTCTAAAAATCTGGGAAATCTCCAGAAATGGTGGATTTTAATCCTTCACAGAAAGGCCAATAACGATTTGAGTTTGTTGAATTAATGACGTTTTTCACATGAGTCCAACTGAAGGATCCGGTTCAGAAACCTGTCCAGATGTCTGACTTTATACAGATGATCAGATGTTTGATTCCCAACATCTGGATGATATTTAGCTGATTTCACTCCATGAAAAGTGTTCTGTTTATTACATTAATTACTTGAGTGATTCTATTTATTTAGTTCTGAAAAGATGCTTTAGGTTATAGACAAATGCTTTCTCATAAACTTAATAAATTCTGCTTTTTTATTTTATATAATCTTTTAAAAAGCAGAGAAGATTCCTCACTGAGAAGTTCAAGTTTTTCTGGGAATCTGTTTTTTTGTGGAAATTTCTGGAGAAATCTGGATTTCAGTGACAAATATATGAATTTCCACCCCGATCATCTTCTGATCTTTTGTTCAAGTCGTTCCCAGTCGTCTTTTAATTATTATTTTGCTGTTTTAAGCCGACATCAAAAAGGCGTTTTCTAGGATTGACGCCTGGTTCACACCGGACACGGAAGCGCTGCAAAGCGGCGCGGCATGAAGGCGCTTCCATTCGGCGTCCTCGTCGACCTATGGTGGTTCTCCACGGAGGACCGCGCCCGGCTTGGGCAGTGCACTGACCGTTTCAGCATCTGGTCTATTTTTTGTGCAAACCACGAATGATCAACGTCAAATCTCGTAGGAAATTACGCCAAACACTCAAGAAAATCTGGTCAACTTTCAAAATAAACCAATTTTTCACAGTAAAATGCCACGATTGACACATCTGATCATATTTTTGTATCTAAACAGACCAAAGATGAAAATAATCAAACAGGGCGGGACTTTTGCCAAGGAGTAAGCCCGCCCCCACATCCCATCATCCAGCTGTTAACACGTTCTCCCGCTCGCTCACAGTCCCAAGCTAACATTAGCGTTGCACCGAAAATAGGAATAACATCATTTCCATCCAGCCGTACGGTTTAGATCCAGATTCCAGTTTAAACGAGGAAGAAAACAAAGACGTTCGTGGATCTATTGGTCTGCAGGTGGATGCATCAGAACGGGGCGGAGCCGGGGGCGGAGCCGGGGGCGGGCTCTGCCCAGTGTAGCTTTTACATCACAAATATGATCTTTATCCTGACTCACAACGATTTAAATAAAAAAAATACTCAGAACTTCAATTTTTTAGCTTAATTTTCTTTATTAAGACAAAAATGCCACAAAAACATGTTAAAACACCATTTTCATCAGAGCAGGTCTTTAATGTGATCCTAAAACAGAAGTGTTTGTGTGTTTTTCACCTGTTGAAGTAAGCTCATGTACGTTTGGCAGACACCACCGATATGCAGCACAATCTCAGGCGTTTTTGTCAGGAGTTTGAAGTCTTATCGTCTCAGCGTTTCACTGAAACCTCCAGAAGCGCTTCCAGATGGTGGCGGTGAAGGACAGAGCTCCACTTGAAGGAGTTTCTGTTGGAAAGTTGACCTCTGGACTGCAGAGTTTCATCTTTAATTCTTCTGAACGATTTAGAGATGAGATGTTGCAAATACGCGGTAAAGTTCTGCATGAGGTTGGAGAACGAAGCGTTCATTACTGAGGGATTCCTGATCTCGTTAAAGAGACTTTTATTCTCATTGGCTGCTCTCTGGATGAAGGTTTTTGGTGTCGGGCGGTTGCTGGTTTTCCTCTATAACGCTTCATTTTTCTTGCTTTTTGAGCTGGTTGATAAAATTGCGTAAAGGTGCAAAGATGTCCCTGAAATCCAGCAGCTGCAGGAGATAAAAGATGAGGCAGAAGAAGCTGATGTCTTCTACAGATGTGGAGGGAAACTGCATCTGCCTTTAGAACTTCTTTACAGAGACCTCCTCCCCATTTAAGACTAACCTGAGAGGAATATTGTCTCCACAGAGGCAGAAGAAGCTTCACATAGTGAAGGAGAACTCAAAGTTCTGCCTCCATCCAGAGGATCTGCTGGGTTTTATCTTAATGAGGCTCCAGGAGGACATCAATTATTCATCATTTGTGGTTTCTTTATCGCAATAGTCGGATCCCCGATTTCCTTCACTTTCCCAGAATGATGGATTCTCCAACATGAGAACAAAGATCCGAGTTCTGCTGTTTTCCTTTTGTTTTTCCACGTCTTTCCCTTGTTTACATGTGTTTGTTTATCTTCATGCTGCTGAAATCCTCTGCATGACTCACCTCTGGGCTCCATCTGTGGCCCAGGACCCACCCCCCCAGGTTAATGACCCACATGGGATTTTTAACATCATTTCTCTGAAGACGGAGGACAGATTTAAAGAAAATTAAGCTTAAAATTGTATTTCTGAGTCTTTCTTTGTTCAAATCGTTGTGAATCAGGAGCAGATGAAAAACTGTTTGAAAAGATTGTATTTGTTGTGTAGAAAATACAACAGGAGTGTCAAACTTATCGCACAAGAGGACAAAATCCAAAACACACCTGAGGTCAAACAGGATAAACATTTATTGAACAATATTTTAACAATTTTATCATAATTATGAACTAGATATATAGTATTACCTGTGATAATGCTAGTGTGAATGCTGGAAGCTGAATTGGGCTGAAGATTCTAGTGCTGATAGCTGAAAATGCTGAAGCTGATAGCAAGCTAATATATCAGCTAAATGCCAAATTATTCTAAAAAAAATAAAAACAAAAAAACAAAAAATAAATAAAGTCTAAAACAGCCTAAAAAGTAAAAAAAAAAAAAACTAAATTGGCAAAATAACTGCTACCATGTTGTTGCAATATTAGCTAAACTCCAAAATGGACTAAAAAATCTTAGTAAAAACCAAAATAGTCCATAAAGTTAGCAGAATGTCAATTTTTAAAACTTTAAAATTGTAACTTTTTTACATAATTCTGACTAACAAAAATGCAGGAATATTATTCCAGAATAAATCAACTTAAACCTTAAATAACTTTCAATATTTTACTCTCCATAAAAATATATTTTGTCAAAATTATACAAGTTAGAAATGAGAACAAGATAACATCGGGTCAATAATAACAGTAAAATAAAATGACCCGGAGGGCCGGATCCGGCCCCCGGGCCTTGATTTTGACACATGTTTCTTAGCAGAAACTATCTTCTAGGAAACGACACGTTTTTCTTATTTTGTCTAAAAACGGCATCATCAAAATGAAAAGACTTTGGGGAACATTCTGGGAACGGATCAGAAGATGATCAAAGCGGACCGTTTGGTTTGGGTGACGCTCTCGGCTCAAGCCCACATTAACATACTCCCTCCTCCTCCTGGGCTCCACAGATTCCATCATCGGAGGAAAAGACTTCCAGGTGATGATGCAGATCGACTGTGAGGTCACCGACACCCGGATCCTCCACATCCGCTCCTCCAGCATCCCGCCGGTGCTGCGGGTCAACGACACCTTCTACCAGCACTCCTCCACGGACAGCAAGGCCACGCCCCCCGTCGGCGTCCTGATGGGGTCGGCCTAAGGTCACCCTCAAAGCAGGGGAAGGGTTTTGGATCTGTGTTTGAGTCTGTCTGCTGTGAGTTTCCCTGACCTGGAGTCTGAGTCGGTCCGAGTGAGAGCGAACTCTAAGAGCGACTTTTGATTTCTGAAACGTTCAGTTCATAAAAACATGAAACTCAGGAAGTCAATTAACCAATTAGCCACTCGGACGCTCGTTTATTTAGAAAGGTGTGTGGGGGAGGGGCTGTTTGCACTGTGGTCTAAACTCATGAACGGATTTTCAAACTGTACATATTTAATGTTCACTTCTGTTTTTAATATAAATCCTTCATTATTTTTGTGTGTTCTTTCAAAAGTTTCTTTGCTTTCTGGAAAAGCTTTGCATAAAGTTTTACTTCATCAAAGTCTGCAGTGAAGAGAAAAAAGGACATTAAAGATGCTAGAATCTTCTGAGTGGTTACCATGGTGACGATCCTGAAACACCCACCGTTATTCCTCTGAGTCTGTCCCAGATTCCAGCTGAAGCTCCAGCTTCAGGTAAACTTTTGCACTTTTTTTGTAACTCGTTTGCAGACGTGCGACTGTGTCGTAACTCGGCAGAAAAAAAAACAGCCGTTGGACTCAAAAGGATCACATTTGTAAAGTTTTATTCCTTTGAATTTGATTCAATCAAAATAAACACTGGATTTTCTGAAACCGCCGCCAGATGTTTGTGTTTGGAGTTCACGCCGCCGCGGTTTCATCACAGACCTGAATTAAAGGTTCCTCCTCGGTGTGACGTTCCCTCCAGTCAAACGCTTCCAAACACAAACTAGATCTGCAATTCCTTTAAAGAAAAACGTCCGATTGCTGAAAGAAATGCCGTTTTAAAGCATTTAAAGCTGTCAAAGCCCATAAATGTCCATTTTAAACATGTATGACGTCAGTTTCCCTAAATCTAATGTTCAAACCTTCGTCACCGACGTTACTCTGTTAACACTGTTCACAGAATCATCCACGGTCTTTAAACGCAAATTCTGAAACTTTGAGAATAAAAGTCTTTTATCAGCAAAGATGGTCAATAATGGTCGGTCTCATCCATTTAGGATTCTTAAATAACTTTTAACCATTTTATCTACTAATTAAATACTTGGTAAAGACGGATCTTAGAACTCAACTATAGGTTTTTCCTTAAGTCTTCATGGTACTTCTGTAGGTTTTAACAGCAAGTCTAAAGTTTTTTTGTAACTTCAATAATTTCCCATAACTTTTAAACTGTTTTAACTAAGCGCTCTAATACTTTTTACAGCCTCTTGGGGATTAGCTCAAGCAAACTGGCTCTGCACACGAGGTTTTCAGGATCCATTTTGAGGCATGCTGGGAAAAATCTTGGACTCATTCATTTTGACTTCAAAAGCCTTTTACTGAAACTCTTAAGAGCTTTCTTTATAGCAAAGTGAAACTATTTCTTAAGCTTTCATTTAGTATTTTGTGTATTTAGGTTACTGCTCTTGAAAGATAACTTCAAAGTCTTTCATCTGTTTAAACTATTTTAATAGTTTTTAATACGTTATTACTCATTTTAATAAGCTTTCATACCCGCTACGCTCAAAAGGTTTTCGGGAACTATTTTAAGGCATGATGGGACATTTCTTGGTCTAATTCAGGGGTCCCCAAACTATGGCCCGCGGGCCGGATCCGGCCCTCCTTCAGATTTGGCCCAGCCCCCGAAACTGTTTTGGCTAAATTAGACATTTTTCCAGTTTTTTTAGGCTAATTTAGCATTTAGCTTATATTTCAGCTTCATGCTAGCTGTTTCAGATCATTTTGGCTTCTTTCAGTTTTTTTGTCTAATTTGGAGTTCAGCTAATATTTCAGCTTTATGCTAACTGTTTTGGCTAATTTAGAATTTTTTGAGTTTTTTCGGCTAATTTGCCACTTTGCTAATATTTTAGCTAGCTATCAGCTTCAGTGTTTTTAGCTATCAATTTAAGCGTCTTCAGCTATTAATCTATTGCAGGAAATGCTATATATCTAGTTTTTAAAATGTTTAATATTATTTTTTAATGACGATTACGGAAATGAATTATTTAAAATTTTGTTTTGTGTGGCTTTCTGAAAAAACATAAATCTTTACGTTTAGGCTGTGATTGTTACACTTTTCCTGTTAGGCTACAAACCGACCCGACCCCCCATCACAGAAGAATGTGGCCCTCACATGAAAAGGTTTGGGGACCCCTGATCTAATTCATTTTCTATTTTTGTCAGAAGAATATTACCTATAAATCAGCTTTTGGTACTGAACGTAATACCATCATTCTCACGGCAGAGCTTTATAAAGTACTTTTGATTGCAACGTAAAAGCTCCTTTCATGTAGAAGCGCGCGGAAAATTTGACGGAATAAGAAAATATAATAATAAAATATAAGAAAGTTGTAGAAGAAGACACTCTGATAGCTTTCAGCAATCAGACAATTACAGCTCAATCAGAGCCATTCTCCACCTGCGTCTCTGTGAGTCCAGCATGGAGGACGTCTGTCATCTGATCCTGAAGTATCAAACATGAAGGAGGAAATGTGGCGTGCTCCGCTCCGCACGCCGCTGGACTCCTCACAGGAGCGACCTTAAGCCGTATAGGAGCTTTAAATGTCCAGATGACCTCATCTGTCTTCAGGATCGACGTTTTCCGGACTGATCTACAATCCATAAAAGTTTTCAAAAAAATAAAGTTTAGGGGTCAACGTAGGCGAACTTGATGTTGTACGTGACCTGGTGTCCGTTGTCCCAGCCGTACAGAAGCCCCTCTCGGGGGTTGTAGTCAATCTGGGTGGTGTAGGTGTAGTTGTTGATGAACGGCATTCTGGGAGTCATTTGCGTGCTGGTGTGTGTGTCGAAGGCGTATTCCAGGTTGGCGTCTCTTTGGTTGTAGCTGTCGACGGCGTACAGGACGCCGCACACCATGAAACAGTTTCCGAAGCTGTTGGTCCTCAGGCCGGTCCTCCACGTGGTCTCCTTCCTCACGCTGAGGTCGGTCGGGTCCAGGCGACTCAGAACCACCACTTCCTGCAGGAAGCCCTCGTCGTCCATGGCCGGGTAGATGATCCACAGGCCGCTCTCGTCCACGGCGAAGTCTATGTGACTGCGCCACTCCCACGGCGAGGAGGACTCCTCCAGCAGGGCGTCGTGCAGCATGCTCCACGCCGCCACCTGCCGCCGCCGGAGCTCGAACTTGATGATGTCACGGGAGAAGGCGCGGTTGTAATAGAAGGCGCCGCCGTAGACGACGTGGCCGGTGCCGATCCAGTTGTAGGGCAGCTTGTAGGAGTTGGTGGGACGGCCTTCGAGGAGAGAGAGGGTTACCGTGGGAACGAAGGTTTGCAGGGAAACTTCCCGGTCTTACCTCGTTGGAAAACCTCCAGGTTGAGGAATTCCAGCAGGTTGTTCCCGTAGTAGAAGTTTGTCACGTAGATCTTCTCCTCCGAGGATTGTGGGTCCTTCATCCAGGCGCCTTCGGTCCGGCCGTAGGTGTTCTGGGTGACCGGCTCCGAGATGGTGGCCAGAGTGTCTTTGCATTCGCCTGCCGGACAGACGCAGAACGTTCATTTGTGTGTAACTTAGGGTTCGTGTGTAATTTAGGGTTTGTGCATAGCTTAGCGTTTGTGCGTAACTTTGCGTTTGTGCGTAGCTTAGCGTTTGTGCGTAACTTTGCGTTTGTGCGTAACTTAGCGTCTGTGCGTAACTTTGCTTTTTTGCGTAACTTCGCGTCTGTGCGTAACTTAGCGTCTGTGCGTAACTTAGCGTTTATGCGTAACTTAGCATCTGTGCGTAACTTAGCCTTTTTTCGTAACTTAGCGTCTGTGCGTAACTTAGCGTCTGTGCGTAACTTAGCGTCTGTGCGTAACTTAGCGTTTTTGCGTAACTTAGTGTCTGTGCGTAACTTAGCGTTTGTGCGTAACATAGCCTTTGTGCGCAACTTCGCGTTTGTGCGTAACTTCGCGTCTGTGTGTAACTTCGCGTTTGTGCGTAACATAGCCTTTGTGCGCAACTTAGCGTCTGTGCGTAACTTCGCGTTTGTGCGTAACATAGCCTTTGTGAGCAACTTAGCGTCTGTGCGTAACTTCGCGTTTGTGCGTAACATAGCCTTTGTGCCCAACTTCGCGTTTGTGCGTAACTTCGCGTCTGTGTGTAACTTCACGTTTGTGCGTAGCTTAGCGTTTGTGCGTAACTTCGCGTCTGTGCGTAACTTCGCGTTTGTGCGTAATTTTGCCTTTGTGCATAACTTCGCGTTTGTGCGTAATTTAGCCTTTGTGCGTAACTTAGAGTTTTGCCGTGACTTTGGATTTGTATATACATATAATACATTATGTGCATAAGTACGTAAATTACGAAATTAAAAAAAGCCTGAAACTGATTACACATGCAATTCTTCAAAAATTACTCACAAATCACTTGTTACGCACACACACATCTCAATTACGTACAAAGTTGATGTAAGACTCTCCACGTCTCAGAGGTTTGTATGTACGTGATGCGTTTAAGTGCTGCTAGAATTCCGGGTCATCAGAGTTTTCTTATCAGCCGGTTTAAACTTAGATTGTAAATAATATCTGGTGAAACTTGACATATTTCCACTTTTTTAAACATATATATAAAAAAGTTAATACCGGTAAACATCCTTAAAACACTTAATCTTTTAAAACTAATTTTTGATTTGTAATTTTTGAGTTACATACGCATAAATCCTAAGTTCCTCACGAAGTGGAGTGAGTCTATTTTCTCTCCTTGAAGCTGCCGCAGAAACAGATTATTTACCTGCTTTCCTGGAAGTCGTCTTCTGATCCGTCTGCTGGGGTTCGTCGGCGTCCAGATCTCCCTCCTCGTCTTCTTCCCAGTTTATTTTGTATTTCTGCCTGACGGCGGCAGCTTTTCTGAGTGTGGGCGGGGTTTCTGTAGAGGAGGCCGTCCCAGGTGAGTCTGGAGAAAAGGTGGAACTGGTTTGTGCTGCGGAAGGATCCGTCTGAGTGAAGGTGGTGAGGCGTTCTGGAGCCGACGTCGGCCGGGTTGACGACTGAAGTCTGGAGGTTGAATTCTCTGAAGTGGGCGTGGCTTTTGGGGTCATCCACGTCTCATTGGGTCGGGAAGTGGAGCCGAGGTTCTCCTCCGTCCCGTTTCTGCGTGTGAAGTCGACCGCCGGCGTTTCTGATGGAGTTGTCCCAACGTTCCTCGCCGTCGGAGGACTTTCTGAGCTCGGTTCTGGTTTTGGGCGGATCATCTTGGAGTCCTCCACGTGACCCGCGGCCTTCAGCTTCAGTGACCTCCATCCTGACCTCGTCCTGGGCCGGGGGGGTCGGTGCAGAAGCAGGTTCTCCTCGATGAAGAGGCTGGTCGGGCCGTCGCCGCTGAACTCGTGGTATTCAAAAACTGAAAGATTGAAAGAACATCCAGAAGTTTTCATTTTCAAAGTTTGTGTTTAAACCTCAATCCGGTGACTGTGCGGTCCGCGCTCACGGTTCTCTCCGGGTTCTCCATCGTCGGCCACCATGGCGTCCTGATCCGATTTGTAGAAGGTCATCCCGCGGATGATCATTCCGTTGGGGTTGGTCTTCCCCTGAGGAGCGTCTGTGTTCCTGCGGTTCTCTGGAGTCGCCTCTGCTCCGATCTCGCCGACGCTCTCCGAGGCGTCTGTTGGGGAGTTCTCTGCAGAAAACTTCCCATCATGCTTTTCCTGTTTTAAAGCCATAAAGTGCAGTTCAGTCGCTGGCGTCTTCTCCAGACGTTAAAATGACACTTTTTACAAAGCAAAACAGCTCAAGTTCCAACAAAACCGACTTTGTGTTTCTACTCATCGGGAATCCCTGCTGATCATTTAACTTGTTTTTTATGACAAATTGTCAAAATTATTCCAACAAAAATGTTGTTTCAACATGTTCTTGTGGTATTTTTCTGATGATGGACATTTATAAAGAAAATTAGGCTCAAAATTACATTTCGGAATATTTCTTGACCCAAATTGTACGGAGTGATTTTTGTGCCAACAAAATACAAACTTAGATCAAAATTTCCTTAATTCCAAACAGAATAGAAAGTTCTAAGAATAAAACTTCATAATTTGCAAATGTAAATTTAAATGTTTGCTTTTAAAAAATATATTTGCGTTTGGGACACAAATATTTTCAGATGTGTCGTCTCTCGTCTCACTTTCTCCCTATCTTTGATTTTGTGTTCATAAGTTCAGTTTATTGTCATAAATGTGCCACACCAAACAGCCAATCACAGACCAGAGGGTTCATGCTGATTGGTCTAGAGCACATGTGTCCCGGGGGCCGGATCCAGATCTGCTCCACCGGGACTTTGCAGTCTTTAATCTTTCTGACCTGTTTCTTTTTGAGCAGAACCCAGAAGAAGCAAAGCTACAAAGTAAAACACGGTTCTGCATTTATTTATGTCAATGTTGTAACCAACGTGTTTAAAATGTCTGCAGGAGAAAAAAAAATCAGATTTAAAAAAAAATGAAACTTTTTACTATTATTTTGCTGTTTAGTGTGATGTCAACAGATAAACTTTACTTTTTATTTTACAGTTTCAGGAGATTCTGAGTCATAAATTCACAAATCTGACAAAATAAAATTGAATCAAAGTTAAAAAAAAAAAGAATTAATTATTTTAAAAAGGAATAAAATGATTTTTTCTCCAGCCACAGAGGTAACCTCGTTGGTAAACGAGCCTGTTCGGCGTTTGAGCCATTTGATTGGACAGAATCTCGACCAATCAGCAGTCAAATCAAAGATAGGGAGAAAGAGAGACGAGAGACGACACATCTGAAAATATTTGCGTCGCAAACACAAAAAATACTTTTCTAAGGCAAGGAAAGTTTTTTAAAGCAAATATGTAATATTTTCATTAGCAAATTATGAGTTTAATTCTTAAAAGTTTACATTTTGTTTGAAATTTTGGACATTTTGATTTAAAAACTGTGACTTTTGATCCAATGTGGCACAGAAATGACTCCATAAAATCGCTGTGAATCAGGAGAAGATGAAAAAATGCAGATTGTGTTTGGGGATGTGGGCGGGGCCTCAAGCTTCCTCATCAATGACAAGGGAAGGGAGGGGCGGGGTTATTCTGCACCAACAGTCCCGCCCACAAGTTTAATGAACTCCTGCCACTCTGCAGAAACTATGTCCTAGAAAACGACACGTTTCTGTTTTGGCTGAAAACGGCGTCATCAAAAAAACGAATGTTCCAACAGCCTCAGCCGCCACACTCGCCTCTGGATTCAGGAATGCTGCTGCCCTGCTGACCTCGCCAAGCACCTCCTCCTCAGGATGAAGAGGAGTGGGCGGGGCTTCAGACCCTTCTGGTGGGGTGGGAGGAGTCTCATCCTCGGTGCGATTCAAAGGCACCGCCTCCTTAAAAAAAGAGCAGAAACTTCTCAAGGTTTTGTTGGGAGACGTGTGTGTCCCTCATAAGTCAACATTTAAAAAAGAAAAAACATTTTTTTATAAATATTTATAAACACGAACGTAAAATGCGTCATTTAAAATAAAAGCAGAAAGAAAGACGGTTTATCTGAGGCTGTGAAATGAGGGTCTTTAGTCGGTGGTTTCAGCTTATTTTGGTCAAAACCTCCAAATAACAGGAAAACTTCAGGAGAACCCAAACTCCTGGTTGGATTGTGTTGGGATTTTCTTAGAATATTGAAGCTAAAGGATGACAGGCGGGTTTGGTGACATCACAGAGGGGCTCCCATGAGCACTTGCAGCTGTGGCGTTCCTGCTCTGCAGCAGAGACTCACATTCAGCATAAATGCTGCTGTCGTCTCAGTTCTCTTCATGCTTTAGGATCTGAGGAAACCTTCAGTCATCTGTGCTGTCTAACCGGGTTTGGATGAACTCATCAAACTGTTGGGATTATAATCTGTTACCAGTGGAGAATCACAAATGTTGCACAAAACAGAAAAATCTTTTAGACTAATAAATGTTTCAGATTTATCGTCAGACGTCATATTTCTGTTCTGCAGCAGAAGTTCTGGACTGAAGATTGATTTCACGATTCTTCTTTCTCACTGCACCTTTGAGGCAAAACGTCCCGCCGCCATGAACTCAAAAACTCTCCAGAGTTTTCATGCAGCTAGAAGAAACGTCACAGCAGAAGAAACCATCAAAAACAGAAGAATTCGGACAAAATCTCTGATAAAAAAAACTAAATCCACAAACAGAAACTAAAACAAGAAAGTTTTAGAATTATTATGGGATAGCCACAGATACCACGAGGGAAGAATTAGAAGATTGTTGCACAATATTAAGAAAAAACTTTAGTTTGACCAATTTTTACAAAATTGTACACAGAAGCTACCAGGTTAACTCTACAACCACAGCTGGAGTTACATTGACTTTTGACTTAAATTCACGAAGAAGAAGTCCAAATTTTATGAGAATTTAGTTGTACAAATGACAAAAATTCTTGATTTTACAAGAATAAAACTGTATATTTAAGAGGAAAAACTTTGTATTTATACAGTTGTGTAAAAGAAAGCAACAAGAATAAAGTCATAAATCTATGAGGAAATTATAAAATCAACATTTTACAAGAATAAAGTTCTACAAAGTTGAGAAAAATACATACAACAAAAAGAAAAGCAGCAGTTTGCAAGAATAAACGTGTAAATTCATGAAGGCAACGTCAAAATTTAACAAGAATGAAGTCGTACAAATGTGAGAAAAAGTCGTCAAAATAATATTTTTTAATTTACAAAAATTAATTGTATATTTAAGAAGAGAAAAATCAAAACTTTATGAGAATAAATCATATAAATATGAGAAAAATGTATACAATAAAAAGAAAAGCAGCAGTTTGCAAGAATAAAGCTGTAAATTTATGAGAAATTTAATCAGGAAAAAGTCAGACTTTTACACAAATAAAATGTTACGTTTTGATTTTTAAATGTTTCAATTAAAAATCATCTGTTTAGTTTGGGTTGGAGATAATTCAGAGAAATCAGATAAACATCAAACTGATCAATAATCTCAATAAATCTCCTTATGAGGCTCAAAAAAATTCTAAATCCTCTAAAGAGACCAAACCCGTGTCAGGGATGTCCAAAGGAAGTTCTGAAAGTATTATGGGATGGCCACAGGCCTCACAAGTGTGAAATTTGACCATTTTTTGCAGAATACGGAACAAAAAACGTTAGTTTGACCGACAGAAGCAACAAGTTCAATCAAGTCTACAACCACAAGTGGAGTGACATCGACCTTTGACCTCAGGAAGATGTTCATTTTTTTTTTAATCGCCTTTCTAAAACTGTAAACTCCTCCTGGATTTGGATCTGTGGCCTCCCGACTCCCCTAGCAACACGTGGAATTACTTGGAAAAATGTTGGTTAACCGGCGTTCGAGTGGCGAGCTCACAAATGTGGCGTTTGAGTGTTGCTTGTATGTTTTACTGCAACATAGTGAACATTGAAATTAATCCTTAGCTCAAGCTGAACGAAATAATGTAGGAAAGTGGGCGTGGTTAATAGAAAACCTCAGTTGCCAAGGAAACCCAAAAGTTTACTTTTGCGAATTCCTCTAAAAATGACATCGAGCTGTTCGCCACCCCCAGAAGATCCCAAAACAATATGGTTGCTATGGAGATAAAACCAACAGATAAGCCACTATTTTGAAAAAAGTCTTTTTTGAATGAATTTGTGGCAGAGGGAAGAGTGAGGGACCTGCTGCCACTGAGGGGGTCGGCCATCCAACGGCGCTCACGGTTATTATCCTAAATGATGCTGTTTGGTCACATTAAAACTTCCAATTCCGACTCTTGATCCACTGGAATCTGTGCCCGTTTCATGGGACAGATTTATGATTTCTGACAGATAAATCCAGCAAAAATCTTCTCTGCTCTCCTAAAAGATTTGAATCTTTCATCATCATAGTGAAAACAGTTTCTTCTTTTGGTCAGAAACTCTCTTAGACGTTGGGAGAATCTGACAGTTTGGTGTTTGTGCCAAATGTTTTCTGATTGCAACATGTAAACGCATCCGTCACGCCTGATTCAGGTTTAACTGTTCAAGAAACGTCAACAAATGATTAGAATTCAAAGAACTAAACCATGTGTCAAAGTCGAGGCCCAGGGGCCGGATCCGGCCCTCCGGGTAATTCTACCCGGCCCTCCAGATCAGTTTATTTTATTGTTATTAATGATGTTATCTTGTAATCATTTCTAACTTGTATAATTTTGACAAAATATATTTTATAGAGAGTAAAATATTGAAAGTTATTTAAGGTTTAAGTTGATTTATTCTGGAATAATATTCCTGTCTTTTTATTATTCGGAATTATGTTAAAAAGTTACAGTTTTAAAGTTTTGAAAATTGGCATTCTGATAGATTTTTGGACTATTTTCTAAGATTTTTTTTTTACTATTTTGAAAAATATAGCCTAAAATTAGCCAAAATAGCTAGTTTGGCTAATTATGCCTTTGTTTCTGTTCTTTAGGCTGTCTTGTAGTTTAGTCAACATTTCAGCTACATGCTAGCTGTGTTGGCAAATTTAGTCTTTTTTCTGTTTTTTTAAGCTGGTTTGAAGTTTAGCTATTTTTTTCAGCTACATGCTAGCTGATTTGGCTAACCTTTTTTTTAAAGTTTTTTAGGCTAATTTGGCATTTCCCTAATATTTTAGCTAGCTATCACCTTCAGCGTTTTCAGCAATCAGCTTCAGGATTTTTAGCTATCAATTTCAGCATTTTCAACTATCAGGGTCAGCGTTTTCAGCTATTAATTTCAGCATTTTTCAGCTAAAAGCTTAAACGTGTTCAGCTTCAGTGTTTTCAGCAATTACTTTCAGCACTTTCAGCTATCAGATTCAGCCTTTTAGCTATCAATTTCAGCATCTTCAGCAGCCAAATTTAGCTTACAACATTCACACTAGCGTTATCGCAGAAATGCTGTATATCTAGTACATGTTAAAAGTTATGGTTTGAAAGTTTTTAAAATTGGCATGCTCCTAGCTGTTTGGACTATTTTACTAAGGTTTTTTGCCATTTTGAAAAATATAGCCTAAAAATAGACAAAGTAGCTATTTTTAACCTGTTTTTTTAGGCTAATTTTGCATTTCACTAATATTTTAACTGGCTATCAGCTTCAGCGTTTTCAGCTACCAATTTCGGCATTTTTAGCAATCAATTTCAGCATTTTCAGGTATCAGCTTCAGCGTTTTCAGCTCCCAAATGAAGCTTACAGCATTCACACTAGCATTATCGCAGTAATGCTGTATACTGTTTCTAGTACATAATTATGTTATAAAGTTACAGTTTTAAAAATGTAGTTTTGTTCAATCAAAGTTGATCCTGTTCGACCCGTGACCTCAGGTGTGTTCTGGATCCTGTATGTTTGAGTTTGAAACTCCTGCACTAAAAACCAACATTCTGCCGCTGGATCCACCAGAAGAACCTGATTTCCTCTCACCTGCTCAGGAGATCGGATCTCCTTCTCAATCCGATCCATGCGCTCCATCA
>NC_050515.1:1697697-1712854 GCF_002922805.2 Oryzias melastigma | reverse complement strand
CGGGCCGGAGGTGATGGTCTCCACCGTGTAGAAGTCGCGCGCGTCCGCCGCGCCCCCCTCCTCCTCCAGCCGGCGGCACGCGCTCCTGCTCAGCGGCCTCACCACGCATTTACAGCGGCAGTCAGAGCCCTCCGAGAGCGCCTTGACCTTATGGTAGTCGGCCAGCAGCTTTGGAGGAGGAGAGATTTAATATAGATGTAAGACTTTAGAGCGGGATGTCAAACTCGATCACGCACGAGGCTGGAATCCAAAACACACATTAGATCACGGGTCGAACAGGATGAATATTTATTAAACACTCTTAAAACTTCATTTTTAAAACTTTAAAACGGTAGCCTTTTAACATAATTATGCATTAGATATATAGTGTTACCTGCTATAATGTTAGTGTGAATGCTGTAAGATGAATTTGATAGCTGAAGAGGCTGAAATTGATAGGTAAAAGCGCTGAAGCTGATAGCCAGTTAAAATATTAGCTAAATGCCAAATTAGCCTAACAAACTTAAAAAAAGACTAGGTTAGCCAAAATACCTAGTAGCTGAAAAATTCTATAAACTCCAAAAAAGCCTCAAAAATGGGAAAAAGCCTAAATTACCCCAAATACCTAGCATGTAGCTGAAATATTTGATAAACTCCTAAAAATCTGAACAAAAAAGCATAATTTAGCCAAAAGGTTACAATGTAGAGGAAATATTAGCTAAATTTCAAAAAAGCCCAAAATATGAGAAAAAAGCCTAAATGATTCAAAACAGCTGGTATGCATCTGAAAAAAATAGCTAAACTCCAAAACACCCTAAAAAACTTAGAATAGTTCAAAAAGCCAAATGTACAACTTTTAAAACTATAATTTTTTTTTACCATAATTGGGATGGACAATAAAAAGGCAGGAATATTATTCCAGAATAAATCAACTTAAACCTTAAATAACTTTTAATATTTTACTCTTCGTAAAAATATATTTAGACTTATCAGTTAGAATTGAGCTCAAGATAACATCGGGTCATTAATAACAATAAAATGATCTGGAGGGCCGCATAGAATGACCCGGAGGGCCGGATCCGGCCCCCGGGCCTCGACTGTGACACCTGTGCTGTAGTGCGCGCGGCTCGCCCCCGCTCCGTCCCACCTTAGACAGGATGCTCTCCCGGCCCTCCAGCTCCTCGTTTAGCTCCTCGGTTTGATGTTCGGACTCCGCGGAGGAGAAGTTTGGCGCCGCGGAACTCCGAGAGCAAAGCGCGCCGAGCACCACGGCCATGACGCACAGCTTCTCCATGCTGCGACGCTGCAGGAGCTCCGACCCGAAGAGACGCGCGCGGGGCAGGTCCGGCAGTGTTCAGGCGCGCGCCAGCGTCATCACGCGCGTCCTATTCCTGAATCACAGCAGCCTCTCCAAACGTCTCCACATCCTCACAAGCTCCGGTAAGCGCGCGCGCCAGACAGCATCTGCAGCCGCGCGGACGGAGAGGCGGATCTCTCCCGCGAGGAGGAGCGCGCGCGCATCAGAGGCTTAACGCCACCTGCTTTGGCTCAGAAGCGTCTGATTCATCCACGGAAACGAGGCTTTTAGAACTGATCAGTTTATTTGTGGTTTAAGGCACACGTGATCACTGTTTGTTTACAACCAACACGTGTTTACTGGTAGTGAGACAGTAAACAGAAGAGAGGAGGTTCGATTAAAAGTGTAATTAAAACGTTTTCTGCAGAATAATTAAATATAAAACTTTATCTTTAAAATGTAAACCCCCCAACAATCCATCAATAATTACACCTGATCAAAGGAAATGAGGATAAAGTGCTTCAGCTCCGCTCTCTTCTCTAAATGCTCCATAAAAAGAAGAAATCTTTGTTTCTAGAAGAGTCTGCTAGCAGCCGTGCAGCTCCACCCGCTCCTCTGCTGCCACCGGCAGGATGAGGTGGGAAATGCGGCTCCACAGCCCGCCGTACTTGTCGATGTCCATCCTGTCGAAGGACGCCGGCCGGTCCTGGGACAGGAACTTCTTCTGGAGGTGGTCGTCCACCATCTCCTCCACGGCGCTCAGGCCCGCCGTCCCGGGGATCTCGTCCTCCTCCTGCAGCAGCACGGTGAAGATCAGGAAGACTTTCTTGTAGGCGGCGTTCTCGTGGTCACAGTAGCGGTAGAAGATGAGGGTGGAGCCGGGCGGCAGCTCCTCGAAGCGGTGAATGACGGCGACGGGTTTGTCCCCCTCGAACGCCCCCTGCAGCTGCCTGTCGATGTCCAGTTTGACGCGGTCGCTGTCCTGGCGGGCGGCGCCGGCGCCGTCGATGTGGAGGACGGAGGCGTTGACGGCGGTGGAGAA
Source organism: Oryzias melastigma (assembly GCF_002922805.2). Classification (NCBI taxonomy): domain Eukaryota; kingdom Metazoa; phylum Chordata; class Actinopteri; order Beloniformes; family Adrianichthyidae; genus Oryzias; species Oryzias melastigma. The sequence continues at coordinate 1,710,536 of NC_050515.1, read as the reverse complement.
GGCGGAGGCCAGACTCTGAGCCAGGCAGCGCAGCGTCCTCTCCGCTTTGAGGCCGGCCGTCAGGATGAGGCTGACGGGCTCGGTGGGGCGGAGCGTCTGCAGGTGCCTCTTCACGTGGATCCTGTTTCGGTTCCACAGCTCGGCGCGCTGGTTAGGAAACCGAGTCTTCACCGTTTCCATCTGCTTCAGGAAGACGTCCACCGGACGCACGTCCTCCACGCCAGGAGGAGGACTGGATCGGAGGAGGGGCCACAACAAGACGGCCAGAACAACGACGCCGACCGCCACCATCCAGAACGTCAGGGCTCCTAGAAAACATGTAAACAACAAATTCACCACATAATGTTTAATAAGTCATGTTTGGGCCACTAAAATAACAACAACAGTGTTGAAATCAAATTTTCCTTAATTGTAAACAAACTTTACAGTTTAAAAAAATATATTTTATCAGATCAAATGAAAAAATATAAATGCTTGTTAGAAAAATTCCATAAAAAACTAATTTACAGGAATAAAGTTGTGAATTTATGACGAAAAAGTATAATTTTAAGAGAATGAAGTTAAGATAAAGAAACGTCATACAATTATTGAAAAAAAAATCAAGATTTTACAAAAATAATGCTGTAGATTAAAGAAGGAAAAAGGCAAAACTTGACGAGAAAAGTTGTATAAATATGAGAATAATTTATACAATTACATAAAAAAGAAAAAAGAATAAAGTCAGAAATTTATGAGAAAATAAAATCAATATTTTACCAGTAAAATATTGCAGAAATATGAAAAAAATTTAAAAAATTCAAAGAAAAGCAGCAGAAATTAAAAATTTATGAAGAAAACGTTAAATTTTACAAGAACAAAGTTGGACAAATATGAGAAAAATGTACGTTTTATATTTAAAAAGAGAAAAGACAAAACTCGAATTTTACAGTTTTATTAAATATAAGCAAAATTAAACAACTACCTAAAAAAGCAACACATTTTATGAGAAAAGAAAATCAATGTTTGACGAGAATAATTTTGTTCAAATATGAGAAAAATTCACACAATAAAAAGAAGTTATAAAAGTTGTAAATCTATGAAGAAAATGTCAAACGATTACGAGAATTAAGTCGCACAAATATGTAAAAAAACGAAGTATAATATTTTTTTCAATTCACAATTTTACAAGAATAAAACTGTATATTTGATAGAATAAAAGTCAAAACTTTATGTGAATAAAGTCGTATAAATATGAGGATTTCATACAAAAAATCAGCAGTTTGCAAGAATAAAGATGTAAATTTATGAGAAAAAAGAAGACATTTTATCAGGAAAACTTTGTGCTTTTGCACAAATAAAATGTTATTAGATTTAAAATGTTTGAACAACGACGATCAAACATCACTGCAGATAATTTAGAGAAATGAGATAAACATCAAACTGCTCCAGAATCTCACAGGATCTCCTTGATTTTTGTAAATTCACAACTTTATTTTTATAATTTTTTTTCTAAAAAAAGAGTAACCCTTTTTCTTGTAAAATTACGTTTTAAATTTAAATTCATGAATTTATTCTTGTAAATGTTATTCTTTGATACGTATATTATACATATATTTATGATACATTTGCTTATTCTGATTTTTTTTACATTTTTCACTTGTGTTGTTTATGCTTCATTGGTATAAATTCACTTCAGTTTGCTTTAAAAAAGGTGTTTTATTTTGAAAGGAACTCATGTGTGCTTTTGTCAGTAGTAAAAATCTGTTATTTTCTCTTCATATTTTAATGTTTAATTCATAAAGAAATCTATATTTTGTAATAAGCGATAATAGAAAGAATAACATAAATCCAAAGTCGTTTTTTTTTTGTTTTTGTTTTGAAACGTCTCAATTTTAACCGTCAAAAGATTCATAACAATTTGCAAAGATTTTTTTTTGTTAAACTGAAAATTTTGTTTACAATTTAGGACATTTTGTTTTCAAACTTTGACGTTTGTTCTAATTTTAGTGGCACAAATATAAATTCATATCATTACAAATTAAATGTAATTTTATTTACCAATTATAGTAAGATTTTACTTTTTTTATTTAAGAGATTTTCTCGAATATTTTTTTAATTAAAAAAAAAAGTTTAAGGGCCCTACATCTGATAAGGTAATATTTGAAGATGATAAAATCCTTTTAACGTGAGATAAAATTCAGCTGAAGGTCAAAAGAACATTCAGGTTCCTCTGATCCTCCAGTGAAGATTAGCTGATCTTCCCTTAAAGCTGACAGTAAATCAACTCGATGAACACAAGAAGAATAAAAAGAACAATTGTTCTGGTTGAATCATTCATCTGTCCAGCTGCCGTTCACAGATTTACCTCCTTCAGGTTGCGCCTCCTGAACAGGAGCCTCCTGCGGATCTTCTTCCTCCTCCTCTGCTGCTTCCTGATCCGCTTCTCCTGCTGAAACACCAACCATTTGTGTTCATTAAACCATCAGGAACATTATTTCTGCAAAAGTAAGTCCCATGAACGATACTGTCAAAAAAACACTGATGGTATTTAACAGACTAATCTTTACATTTTCTATCTTTCACGTCAGAAGGAGGAGCTTAAGGACGACAAAAACAGCAGAAAATGAATCAAAAACAACATAAAGTCTGTGTGGAACTCAGGGATTCAGTAATACGGAACAGGATGTTAGAACAGAAAATTAAAAATATGTAATACAGAAAAACGAAACAATTAAGAATAAAATATTAAACTAGAAAAAACATAAAAAACACTTCCTTAAAGACCCATTTTTGTGTTTTTAATGTGTTCTTGAGGCATTTTTCTGATCATTAAGGACATTTTTGAAGAAAATTAAGATTTAAATTACATTTCTGAGGATTTTTTTAATTGAAATTGGTGTGAATTTGAAAAAATAACATATTTGTGACTGTAGAAAATACTGTGGGCGGGGCTACAAACTCCTTGCTCCGCCCCATGCTGATGCATCCACCTGCAGACTAATAGAATCTGGATCAGAACTGAACAGCTGGATGGAAACGATGTCGCTGCTGCTTTGTTGCACTGATGTTAGGTTGGGGGTGTGAGGGCTGTAAGCTAGAGGGAGAGTGTAAACAGAGAGCTCTCACCAGAGTTTTCTTCATTTTTCTCTTCCGGACCATCCCCAGAACCTAAATGATCCGTCTCACAGTGGTTGATCTCTTCTTTTTTCTCTGCTGAAGATTCTTCGGTTTCAGTTGAGTCGTCCTCATCTGGTACCAGAAAGAAGGCAAAGTCTTAGAGAGTTTTCTGAATCCAAAGCCATTTTTAAATAATTATTTTCTACCTTTAACCGCCGGTGCCACGTCCACACCCGTCATCTCGTCCTCCTCAGTGTTCGCAGGTGTGGGTGATAACGCTGTATCTTAGTGGTTGAGATAAAAAGGAGAGTTTTTGATAAGTCTGTTTCTATAGAGAACCGCGCGTTCCTGTTGAGCTCATGAGCTGTTATGTTTAGGTTGAGGTGTACCCTCTCGCTGCTGCTCTTCATCAGGATGAAGGTCAACTGGTTCAACAGCTTCAACCGGCTGGGACTCTCCGCCCTTCAGATCTGTTAGAAGAGACACTGACGTTGGAACGGCTCTGAAGCAACAAGCTGCCCTGCAGATGAATTCTATGCACGCTCTTGTTTCATTTTCAAATTTAAACATTATAATTTGGATTATTTTCTGGTTGGCGTAAATAATAATTGTTAGTGATTATCTTTTAATTATAATGATGCCGTTTTTGCCAAAAAAAAAAAAAAACTTTTGTTTTCTCTGACGTAGTTTCCGCATGAGTTCATCAGAAATTCACCTGTGAGTTGTGGGCGGGACTTCTGGCACTGAGCGACCCCTTCTCCCCTCACCTTTGCTGTGATCTCAGAGCAGGGAGCTTGTGGCCCGCCCAGCGTATTTTCTACATCACAAAAACAATCTTTTTCACACAGTATTTTTGAATAAAGAAATACACAGAAATGCAATTTAAGTTGAAAATTTTTTTAAATATTTCCTACATCATCAGAAAAATGCCACAAGAACATGTTAAAACCCCCCAAAATTTTCATCTGAGTTTATCTTCGAATTCAAGTTCATGATGTTTTCAGCTTTGTGTACAGACTGTTGTTTTCAACTTCATTTGGACTAAAGCTGAACTGAAGCTGTGAATACCATCAGCGTCCTGACAGGTGTCGTCCCCGTCCTCTCGCTGCCGTTCCTCTGCCATGTCTGGGGGTGGGCACAGCTCACTCATAATGCTTCAGCAGGCTGTAAGGTGTAGATGAAAGGTAACACACCTGTACTCGCACACAGTCACCTGCTTAGGGAGTTCTGGCATTTCAGGTTTGAAATTCACTCAGAAACATTTTAACCACAGCGATGACACAAATCTGGGTTTAAAATGAACGGTATGTTATGTTACACCACTGAACTGAACTGTGGGGAATGTGAAGAATGTTCAAAGTGTCAAACGTGCTAAATTTAGAAAGAACTTATTATTACCGATTTTTTTGTTATCAATTTTTTGTTAGCAATCAATGCAAATATACACAAAAGAAGACAAAAAAGTATCAAATCTATATCTGATCGATATATCACAGGATGATATATCATGATTTGATTAGAAAATAAATAAAATAAAAGCAGATGCAGCACCATATCTATACATGATGTAAAAGATGACATAATTATTGCTATTGATCATAAACAGACTAATAAACAGAATCACTTACAAACACAACATGAAACACATATGATTAATTACATAAGTTTGTCAAAATTTAATTAAATTGTTTGAAAAAGAGTGTGGGGAAGCTAATCTATGTGATTCCACCTTTATTTAACTTTTTTTAAATATATATATATAGCTAACATACTTAAGTTTGTAACTTCAATTAGAGTAATTTTTACTTTACCAGACTATTTATCAAATGTAAAAGTGTAATCATATCAAATAACATTGTTACTTGTTTATTAGCACACTTTAAAAATGATTGTCCTTGCTTTTCAGTTTTTTGTTGTTGTTTTATAATAAACAAACATTTATCGAACCGGAACAGAACCCAAAAATCGAGGTTTGAACCGAATCGTAAGGAAAACCTTAATTTTAACATTCTGTAAGACCCAAATATAAATCAGATAGAAATAATGAAGAAAAAATCCATAAATTAACCTTTAACCTGATTTTGATTCAATTCATTTTTTCCCAAGCTGAATTAGCTGCTAGCAAACTGAAGGCATAATTATGAAGCTAACGCTTTGGGTGGAACCGCCCCGAGGGACAAAAGCGGGAATAAATTCAACCCACGACACTTGTTAACTAGCAGTAATATGCTAGTTAACTAGCAAGAATATGCTAGTTACGTGTAACCCATCATTTATACAGTATGCTAGTTAACCGGTGAAGAGTGCTGACAAGCTAATTTCACTATTTGCTATTTTCACGTCTTCTTCTGTCTAACCAATTCACGCACTTTATTTATGACTAGTTTATAAGTAGTTAGTGGCGGTAACCGGTACTTACCGGAGATCACATATCCGTAGCCTTGTTTTCCGTGTGTTTACATCGGTGAACTTTAGCTCCACAGGGAAACTAATTCGTGGACGGAACCTTCGGCCGAGCTATTGTTTCCGGTACGTCCGCCGAAATACTTCCGGGTGTCCAGCCTGGAAATGTTTCCCCAAAATGAAACCGGGAAGTCCGTTCCTTGAGTAGCTTGGCGGCTAAAATGCGTCGTGTTTGTGTTTAATAGACCCGTTTGTTGGTTTTCGGCCTGTTTAGGATCAGAAATGGATTCAGGGGATTCGAAAAGTCAAGATCACGTCCAACTGAGACGATCTAAAAGACGGAAAGCAGTGAAAGGTGAGCTAACCGACCGAGATAGCCATTAGCCTAAGCTAAGCTAAGCCACTGCTTATTACTGTAAAGAGCTAGTATATTATTTATTTAAACTAATAGATATTTCGTTTATAACTTTAATTTATACATATTTTTATTACCTCAGCGTGTTTGCATAAGTTGTGTATTTTTACAATTTAAACCTAAAAAAAGCAACAGAAAAGCTAGTAAACAGACCTTTCCTTGATTTAGGCAAGACACAGCTGGTTCATATTTATTTATGTATTTGTTTATTTTACAGAAAAGTGATTAACAATAAGCAAAGTATTTAAGACTGTTACTATTTCCCCCTAAAAATACAAAGTCCTCGCATCAGCAGCGACCAATCAAAATTCTCCGTTTTCTTTATTTTTTTTTTCTTTGCGTTATTTATTTGTCACTTTATGTTTCATTATGTTGTGTGTGTTTTATTATTATTTCATTTTTTCCCTCTGTCAACTATTTTAAGACCGTAAAAAACTTTGCATTACTGTTGTATGAAAAGTGGTTTTTAAATAAAGTTTGCTTTGATTTGACATTCCAGCAGTTCAGCGTAACTCTACATTTTTTAAACTTGTTTGGACAAAATGCAAGTATAAAACATGAGAAACAATCGATGTACAATACAGAAATAAAAATTGATTAAATAAATATTTGCAAAAATATTACAGATTTCAATCTTTTTTAGAGCCTATTTATTAGAGGAATATGATATTGATTTTAAATTAAAAAAAATGTACATCTTTAATGAATTGTGGGAAGTATAGTGTTTTATTATTAAATTTACAATTATGTATGTGGAATTTTGTCTGAAGAATTAATAAATCATACAGAAATCTTGTGCTTTTTGAGGTTGTGAAAAAATAAAGTAACACATTTTCCCTTTTCAGAATAATTAATTCTTATTTATTTTTTACTTCAGTTCAAATGTTTCTCACCTTGGCTGTCAAGCACGGTGGTGGAAGTGTGATGACTTGGGTTGCTTCTTCTACCATGTGACTGAGCACTTTAGAGCGATGAATCCATTTTTTAACTGAGTCATGTGGCTGTTTGTCTTACTAAAAGTAAAAATTCTATGTTTTAATTTTTTAGCAGATTATTTGACCACCATGTCTGAAATAAAATTTAAGATGTTTAAAGTCACAAAATTGATTCACAAAGATGAAACAGATAAAATAATGTAAATAGAAAGATGGGATTATAGAGAGCACTTTGTCATTATTGACTGACAAACTCTTCAGATCAGAAATAAATGTAGGAAGAGTTTCTACTCCAGCGGTTTCGTTGTGGCCGAGCCTCTTTAGGCTGAAAACATAAAAGTCATTTTCCAAACACACGAACACCTTCAGGTTTGTTGGAACAAACAGTTGTTTTGGTGGTGGGGGGTCCTCAGAAGGTGTTGGGGTCAGATTTGTGTCGACTATTGAGCTTTATGTTTTCAACATTTTCCTTCTTGTTTTCTTTTTTCTCTCTTCAGATGTGAGTTATGAAGCGACCCCTAGAGGTCCTATCAGACGAACCAAAAGGAAGCTTGAAGAACGTTCCTCCACCCAAGTGATCAACGGTGACGGAGTTTTGGAAAACGGTTTGGAAGACGATGGTGCAGATCTCAATCCCGATGAGTTTGACTGAAATCCTCCTGAAGCTGCTCTACTTCTGAGCTTTTGCTGAGACCTTTCTTTGTCTGTTTTTACAGAGTCTCCGAGTAAACAGTCGCGACGAGACGCTGGAGTAGCAGGTGGAGACAAAGTCAAAGATATTGAGATGGACAAACAGGAGTCGGATGAAGAAATGGAAACGACGGAGGACCAGGAAATAAAAACGGTTAAAGATTCCAAACAGATCAAAGAGCTAAAAGTTCCTCAAACAACTAAAGGTAAAAATTGTTAATAAAATTCAAGTTTTTTCATCTGCAGAGAATTTCTCAATCAGAGTTTAAATATATTTTACTTTAACCTTAAGATGATAGTAAGTTTTGACAAAGAGGCATCTAAATTAGATTTGATTAATTCTCCTGCTTTATCTTCCATATTTGGAGCTTAAGAAGAATCTATAATGTAATAAATTATCTTTAAATGGATCAACTTCCAAATTCTTTTTGTGTTTTGGCTGCCGAACGTTCATCAAAGTAATCCATTTTTGAATTTCAACGACTTTATTATGGGCTGCATGGTTGTGCAGTATTTAGCACTCTTGCCTCTAGAGGTCTGTATTGGCTAGAGTCTGACGATACGATATATATCGTGATACATATCATGATATATATCCCAAGACTGCACCAAAGAGTATGACTTAGATAAAATTCTACTTGAATATGAATGTGCCTTTAATGTTAATAAAATGGTAAAAATTCAAAATGAATTATCACAATTCTAAGCACTGCAACTGTATCTCCTATACAAGTTGTTTTACCCACAAATTCAAGCTGCTTTTATTTTGGTAAATTAAGAAATATTTGTTCTTAAAAGAAACTGTCAGTATTGTCCGATTGTCCGATATAAGAAAAAAAACTTTGGTTGCACTTTATAATAACATTCTTCAACAAACTTTATTAACACATTAAAAACATTATTAATATGTTTATAGGGTGTTAGTCAGACATTTATTAGCACAATAAGCCGAGTAAGGTTTATTAAAATACTTAGTAAGATTAATTAATTTCTAAAGTGAGACATTGTCTATTAATAAACTGTTTACAAGCTTAATACCGGTAAATGTATGAATGATCTTTATAACATTATATTGCGTGTTTACCATAAGATGCTGAAATAGCTCATAAACAGTTAATAATATATCATCTTGTCAACATTTTTAATTGATATAAATGAAATGAAATTTTGCGATAAATCACCAAATCGATTTTTTTCTCTACTTGCCTCACAGTGAGAATGTTTTGGTTCAAATCCCAGCATGCTTTGCTCACCCATTAGTGTTTTTTCTGCACGCTCCAGTCCATAAACAGGCTCCACAGGTTTACTGTGATTCTAAACTGTCCATAGATGCGTGTGCATGTGTTCTCCTGCAGCAGACTGATGATCTGATCAGGATAAACCCCGCCAAGATGGACTCAGAATACCTGAAAAAGATTCAGAAGATGGTTGGATGGAACTTTATGACCTATTTAAACATGTTTCTGTTTTTACAGGCATCAGTGATGAAAAGATTTTGTCTCCGTACGTAGAGCTCGGTCAGCGCTGCAGACAAAGTCACTCTCTTCAAAAAAATTCCATCTCTGTGAACTTGAAGGAGACATTCAGCAAAACAAGACACCAAAGTATTTTTCTAAGAGATCTTGTTCAGCATCTGCAGTACCTGTTTCTAACTTTTTTTTCTTATTTTAAAGCAGCTGCCCCTCCCACTACAGCCCCCTCACAGGTCACCACATCAGGAATCCGATTGGCCACGAGGCTCCCCAGCACAGACGATTACCAGAGAGAGTTGGCGGCCAAAGCCAGGAGCTTTGGTATTGTATTCAACTGATTTTTAGTTTAAATTATTCCAAGGTTTGTCCTGAATATTAAACTCAAACATCGACTCAGTATCCAATTGGCATCGGACTTTACTTACTTGATACCTCTACGGTACTCTTTATTTTATTCACTTAACTCTTTTTAGCTTATTTTTTTATGTTTACACATTACATTTACCCCATCCTCCTTATAAAACTGTATTATTGCACTATTGCAGGGATGCAATAGTGCACATTTGCGCACTGTGTACTACCTCAAATATTTGTCTACCTCACATTTTGAACAATTTTATGTCTTCTGTGTGTTTTCTTTTTCTTTGAGCTGCTCAAATCTCGTTACAGTGTAGAATTGTAATGACAACTAGAAAAGTTGCACTACCTGCGATAATGTTAGTGTGAATGCTGATGCTGAATGTGGTCACTGAAGATGCTAAAGAATTGACTGTAGTTACTACCTAATGTGGCTAAATGACTTAACACTGCAGAAATTGCAGAAAGTGTTCAAAGAATTTATAATAATATTTGTTTTTTTTTGGGCGCCTTTCAAGGGACTCAAGGTCACCTTACTTATTGGAAAAATTACAAAGAAATTTAAAATGCGTAAAAGACATGAACTCATAATTAGCTTAAAACCTCAGTAGATGCCAAATTAGCTACAAAAAAAGCTAGCACGTTACTAAAAATACTAGCTTAACTCAGAATTAAACCAAAAAACCTCAGTAAATGCCAAATTACCCAAAAAAGGTAGCACATTGCTAAAAGCTAACATTTTGTAAAATACTAGTTTAACTCAGAATTAGCCCAAAAACCTTCGATAGATGCCAGATTAGCCAGAAACTCTAAGACGTTGTTAAAATACTAGATCAACTCAAAATTTAACCCCAAAAAACCACCATAGATGCCTCATTAGCCAGAAAAGATAGCATGTTGCTAAAATACTAGTTTAAATCAAAATTAGCCCAAAAACCGTTGATAGATGCCAGATTAGCTAGAAACTCTAGGACGTTGTTAAAATACTAGATCAACTCAGAAATAACCCCAAAGACCACCGTAGATGCCAAATTAGCCAGAAAAGATAGCATGTTGCTAAAATACTAACTTAATTCAAAATTAGCCCAGAAAACCTCAATAGATGCCAAATTAGCCAGAAAAACTAGCATGTTGCTAAAATACTAGCTTAACTCAGAAATAACCCAAAAAACCTCAGTAGATGTCAAATTACCCAAAAAAGCTAGCATGTTGCTAAAAGCTAATGTGTTGCTAAAATACTAGCTTAACCCAGAATTAGCCCAAAAAACCCAAAGTGGATGCAAAATTAGCCAAAAATAGCTAGCACGTTGCTAAAATAAAAGCCTAACTCAGAATTAGCCCTAAAATTCTCAGTAAACACAAAGTTAGCCAAAAAAGCTAGCATGTTGCTTAAATACTAGCTAAACTCCAATATATTCGCTAATTCCTCTGTAAACTAAATTAGTCACAAACGTTAGGATGTTGCTAAAATAGAAGCTAAACTCTGAATTAGCCTATTAAAACCTCAGTAAATGAAAATGTGGCCTAAAATGTTAGCATGTTGCTACAACATTAGCCCAGCAGGATCCAAAAGTGTCCTTCTGATTCTGAACTGCAGGTGCTCCCAGAGTTGACCGCATGGTCCTAAAGCCCGAGGTTTCTCTGACGACGAGGCTCCACATGAGAAACATTCCACCACAGGCAGGAAAGACTCTTCCTCCAAACAAAGGTTTCCTGTTCAAACAGAAATTATTCATGTGTTTTAGACACTTCACACAAATATGATCATTTGACTCTTAGAGAAGAAGAATCCGCGTGTCGTCAAGGAAAGCTTCGGAAATTCCCGTCCAGGTAAAGCGCCCTTCCTTTTTCCACAATCCTCCTCTTTGTCCGTTAATCCTTCTGCTTCCTTGCAGGATTTTCCTGGTATTTGTGGCGCCTGATTTTCCTGGTGCTGCTCAGTTCTGCCACCCTGCTGGCATACAAGATCCTTCCCGCTCTCCAGCGCACAGCGGGTGGAGGAGAGGCTCCGTCCAGAGCCCAGAGGTTAGGAACGTTCTCCGATCAGCTCTCTCGTCTCCAGGCCGAGTTTCCCAGCCAGCGACCTGATCTGTGGAAGCGGAGTAAGGTCCACTTGGAGAAGCACCTGAAAACGGGCCAGCCCTCGGAGCCGGTCAGCATGATCCTGGCCGCCGGCGCCGACGCAGAGAGGACGCTGCTCTGCCTGGCTCGAGGCTTCGCCGCCTCCTTCTCGTCCGCGCTCAACGCCTCCTTCCTCCTGATGGACGGAGCGAGGAAGGCGGGTCAGGACAGCGATGCGGTGAAGCTGGACATCGACAACCAGCTGCGAGCGGCGTTCGAGGGAGACCAACCGGCGGCGGTCATCCACCACTTTGAGGCGCTGCCTCCAGGATCCACCATCATTTTCTATCGCTACTGCGACCACGAGAACGCCGCCTACAAGCGCGTGTTCCTGCTGTTCACCGTCCTCCTGCCTCGCCGTGAGCTCAGCCCCGAGCTGAGCCTGAAGGAGGTGGAGGAGGCGGTGCAAACCTTCGTTCAGGACAAGCTGGTGGGCTCTGGAGGCCAAACGGCCTTCGACAAAATGGACATCGACAAGTTCGGAGGGCTGTGGAGTCGCATCTCCCACCTGGTGCTGCCGGTGGCGTCCGAGGCGGCGTCCGAGGCGGCGTCCGAGCAGCACGGATGCCCGTCAAACGAAACCACTTAACAGTTGAGTTTTCAGGTTACTTCACAGAAAATGTTTAAAGTTACATTCAGAAAAATGGGGTTTATTTTGATGTGGTAAACAGTTTACAGGAAGGACTTTAAGGTTGTTTATTCTTTTATTGTGAAAGGGACTCACCTGTTTTTAATGCTTTACCACTGGACCATGCTGTTTTATATTTGTGTTGAAGTTCTGACCACAGAGACGTCTCCTCCCTTAATTTGAGTTTATTTTTGATATGAGGTTCCATCGTTGTTTTTTTTCCGATTCCTCCTCCTGTATATTTGTAAAGTGGTTGGAACATATTTTAATGCTTTCTGTAAAGACCGACACAAAAACGTCGGATGTTTGAATCAGAAGTTAGAGAAGCACTTGAATGAAAACCTGCAGCTCTTTATGAATGAAGTGGGTTCAATCTGGAAGTAAATCTTGACTGAATGTCCCGAAGTGTGCCTTTAAACTTAAACCGTTTTAAACCAAAATACTATCAGCTGTTCTTAATCGGCAATTTCATAAATCAGACGTTATTTCTTTATGAAAAAGTTTATTTCTCACTTATGATGATTGATAGTTTTCTGTCTTTTACTATAATCTGAGTTTTGAAAAATAAAATCTTATATTTTGAATAAAATAACTCATACTTGAGTTTTTTGTGGTTTTTAAGGACATCGGAGTTTGTTTTTTATAATACTTTTGATTCTTCAATTTAATTTTGAGTTTATACATTTATACTTTTGTTTAGAAATACATTAATAATCTACTTT
>NC_050515.1:1696889-1697559 GCF_002922805.2 Oryzias melastigma | reverse complement strand
ATTTAATTTTGAGTTTATAGATTTATACACTTTTGTTTACAAATACATTAATTATCTACTTTATGTTTTGAATATATTTATATTAATCTGATCAGTTCACATACTGTAAATGTATCAGTGAAATAATGAGATTGTTAATATCATTCAGGGATTCTCTAAAGGAGAAATTCTAACAAAAACCTTCAGATCATAAACATTGTAAACATTCTTCTGCTTCTCCTGGAGGATGTTTCAGTTTGGCCACTAGGTGGCGATTGTGCTATAGTATTACAACTTATTCCAGAAGAAGAAGAAAGTATGAAGAAAAACAATGCTTTAGACCACAAATGGTTACTTTAAAAATATTTCCTTAAAGTTTAGGTCGAGCGTTAGCATTAGCCGTCCTATTGGAAATTCCATTAAACGTTAGCATCAAGCTAGTGGACTTTAGCTTTATGTGCTAAATCGCTTCATAATCGATATTCGATCTGTTAAGCTTAGATTGATTCAAATCAATGAATCGATTTTATCAACCCTCCCTAGATTTTCTTAATTAAAAAAGCTCAAAAAAGTCTCAAACTTCCATTTTCCAATAGTCCTGCATGAAACGAGGAAAACTCACCAGGTTCGATATTAAAGATCAATATTGCGACGACCATATGAGTCGTGATAAATGAACACATTGCAAAAT
>NC_050515.1:1656378-1696733 GCF_002922805.2 Oryzias melastigma | reverse complement strand
CCTATTGTGCTATAGAAGTACAGCTTATCACAGAAAAAGAAGAAAGTATGAAGAAAAGCAATGCTTTAGACCACAAATGGTTACTTTAAAAATATTTCCTTAAAGTTTAAGTCGAGCGTTAGCATTAGCCGTCCTATTGGAAATTCCATTAAACGTTAGCATCAAGCTAGCGGACTTTAGCTTTATGTGCTAAATCGCTTCATAATCAATATTCGGTCTGTTAAGCTTAGATTGATTCAAATCAATGAATCGATTTTATCAACCCTCCCTAGATTTTCTTAATTAAAAAAGCTAAAAAAAAGTCTCAAACTTCCATTTTCCAATAGTCCTGCATGAAACGAGGAAACTCACCAGGTTCGATATTAAAGATCAATATTGCGACGACCATATGAGTCGTGATAAATGAACAAATTGCAAAATAAAATACAACTAATGCATCATTTCCATTTCACTGCAGCATTTCAATTTAAATAAAAGTCAACAAAATTGGCAAGAAAAATCATTTCTATCCAGCTGTACAGTTTGGATCCAGATTCCAGCTCAGACGAGGAAAACAAAGACGTTCATGGATCTATTAGTCAGCATTAGAATGGGGCGGAGCTGGGAGCTTAAGGCCCCGCCCAGCGTGTTTTCTGCATCAAAAATGTGATCTTTTTCCATCAGCATTTTTTTTGTCTGCTCATGATTCACAATTTAAAAAAAAAATTCCTCAGATGTGTAATTTTAATTTTCTTTATAAAGACTACAATAACATGTCTAAACACCATGGTCATCGGAGAGGGTCTTTACGGTAACCAATTATCACAATTTACACGTGTCACACAGCTGGATATGACGATACACTTTTGATTTGCCTAAATTTACAGAAACCTTTTCTATAGTTTGAGAATGAATGAGGATCTTCCATCGACCAGAACCGTAGCAGCTCTGTTCAGGTTTTACTTTCAGAAAGAAGGAAGTTGAAGTTGAAGCGTCTCCACGGTGATTCAGCTTTACTGCCGCTCTCTGTTTATGCATGGAAGACTCAAACAGAACTTTTGTTTAATGATTGATCACAATGTAAGAGTAAAGTCAACTTTAGAATAAGCATAAGTGCGCATCACGCGTCCACTTATGCTGCTTTAAACTCATTAAAATTTAGCCAATGTATGTCTTTTTTCCTGAATCTTTCGGGGTGAGAGGTGTAGGAAGGTTGATCTGAGACCCGGGCCGGTGTGACGTCGAAAATGGTTCACTTCCAGCTCCAACCCAATGAAGTTAATTCAGGCACCAATTTTTGCCATTCAGACGCCACAAGTCATCAGTGAGCAGCGATTGGTCTGAGTCTGTGTTTCTATGGAAACCATTCTCACCAATCAGGAGTGAGCTTATTGGAAGGCCACACCTCTACCAATTGATAGTGGGCTACACAAAATGTGTCAATCAAGCTTTTTGGATGCTGGGAGCAGGCTCCGCCTGCTTTTGCCGAGGCATCTGATTGGTCAGTTTACAACAAGTTGAATTACAAAAAATATAGAATTATCAAGATGTTGAAAAATTGTCGTCATGCTTCGGCTTTTGTCATAATGTTTCAGCTTTTGTTGTCATGTTTCAGCTTTTGTCGTCATGTTTCAGCTTTTGTCGTCATGTTTCAGCTTTTGTTGTCATGCTTCAGCTTTTGTCATCATGTTTCAGCTTTTGTTGTCATGCTTTGGCTTTTGTCATCATGTTTT
Organism: Oryzias melastigma; assembly: GCF_002922805.2. Lineage (NCBI taxonomy): Eukaryota > Metazoa > Chordata > Actinopteri > Beloniformes > Adrianichthyidae > Oryzias > Oryzias melastigma. The sequence goes on along the minus strand of NC_050515.1, from coordinate 1,695,021 downwards.
GGCCTTTGTCGTCATGCTTCGGCTTTTGTCGTCATGTTTCAGCTTGTGTCGTCATGCTTCGGTTTTTGTCATCATGTTGTCAGCTTTTGTCGTCATGTTTCAGCTTTTGTTGTCATGCTTCAGCTTTTGTCGTTCTGCTCCGACTTCTGTCATCATGCTTCAGCTTGTGTCGTCATGCTTCGGCTTTTGTCATCATGTTGTCAGCTTTTGTTGTCGTCATGCTTTGGCTTTTGTCATCATGTTTTGGCTTTTGTCGTCATGCTTCGGCTTTTGTCGTCATGTTTCAGCTTTTGTTGTCATGCTTCAGCTTTTGTCATCATGTTTTGACTTTTGTCATCATGCTTCAGCTTTTGTCGTTCTGCTCCGACTTCTGTCATCATGCTTCAGATTTTGTCATCATGCTTCAGCTTTTGTTGTTCTGCTTCGGCTTCTGTCATCATGCTTCAGCTTTTGTCGTCATGTTTCGGCTTTTATCGTCATGCTTCAGCTTTTGTCACCATGCTTCGGACTTTGTCATTGTGTTGTCGGCTTTTGTTGCCATATTGTGTCTTTTGAACTTTCTCTGAGCTTTGTCACCACCGTATTTCCAGGTTGCGTTTGTCATGAACTATTTATTTGTTTAACCTCAGCTAGCTTACTAGCTTACTAGCTTACTAGCTTACGCTTGTTGGTGCAGAAAATGTGAAAGTGAAACTGGTTAGTGGAAATCTTCATGAAATAATCTAAACAGTTTTCCCCAAAACATCTGGAGATCAAAGCGATTAGATCAGAGCAGGAATCCCAGCGAGTGAAGGACCGCCCGACAGCAGACTGTTTGTGATGCGACCTTTGGTATCAGGGCGCCGCGTCCATCAAAACAGACCTCTGACATCCGAACTATGTGTGGCTCCACAGAGACTTGTTGACTTTCTGGAGACAGTTAGGATCATCTGTTGTTGTTGACACATATTTGTTTCCATGTGAAGATGATGGTAGTTTTTGTTAAGGAAGTTGTGACCAAAATTACACACTTTACATTAGGATTTGGTAACAGATCTTTAATTTGTGTTTAAATATTTTTACTGCTGACACAACATTTTCTGATTATCTTATTGATAGAAAACATGTAGAATGACAATGATTGTGCATCATTGTCGTGATAGTGCAATATTTGCTAAGTGCTGAACTCTGTTTTTATTTATTTAATTGTAACATCTGTGTATCTGTAGACACTAAAAGGTTTTTCCTTTGACTTGTTTGTTCGTGGAGGCGGATGACTGGTGACCTCTGGAGTAAGACGGCGTGTTCAGGAGGTGAGTCTAACCCCGTCAATGATTCACTCTGTGGACTCACTGATAACAAGTTAATCAGCGGCTGTTTGAGTTTCCTTAAAAAGACGTCAGCTGACGAACAATATCCTATTTTTACTGTAAGCAAGATTCAGTTCCTTGTTCTTTTCATGATGTGTAAAAAGCAGATCTGCTCAGAGACGCTCTTCAGTTCTGAGGTCACACGGCGAGTTCTTCCAGTTTCAGGACGGAAGTTCTTCCACTACAGACTGTAGAACATCTCCACGTTTGTGTCGTGTCACAGACGTCTTCAAACAGATGAATTTCCCTCAAACAGCCCGACGATCAAGGCGACGGCGAACGCCACAGCTCCCACCGCGAAGGTCACCGAGGTGATGATCAAGATCACCGCTGGAGCTCTGAGACTCCTCTGTGAACACACACATCATCAATCTGAGGGTGTGTCACTAACAAGAAAACAACAAACGTATTTGTTTTTATTTAAGTTTTCCATATAATATTCCAGAAAAAGTCTCACCGTTCCGCTCCGCCTGGAATGTTTTGACTCATCTGCAGAACAAAAACATAAATGACATTATCCTCCTGCAGGTGAAGATCCTGTGATGCATTTAGACGAAATTCCTGCTCTAACCTGATCGGCTTCCCTCCAGAATCGCTCGTTTGTGAATCCCCAGCACTAAATTCCAAATCTGAGTCAGTAAGATCCAAACTGTGAACGTGATCATGACGTTCAGGCTCCAGGATCGGCCTCGCTTCCGGCCGGAAGCATCCGTGCTGCCGAGGACTCCGAGGAAGAGGACAACGGCTGAAAGACGAGAAGAATCAAACCAGATTGTTCCTCAGTCATCAAGATAAAGATCTCCACCAAAAATGTCCCAGAAGTTAAATTATTATGAAGCCATCTTAAAATAGAATATACGGATAATTAAACTAAGTTATTTTAAAAAGAGAGAAATTAAGGTTAAATTATTTCATGTTAATATTAAATGACTATAAAAAAGTTAATTCTCTAATATTAAACACAAATGTGTTAAATTTCACCTTTAATTTTTGGTGTTGGTTCTCATCAAAAAATATTTTTGGTAAATAAACACAGAAATCTAGCTTTGAAAACAAGAATCCAAAGAATATGTGAAGCGTTTGGAATGATTTGGTTTAATGCAAAAACTGGAAAAACAGGAAAATATATTTTGGTGGGATTTAAATGTTGTGATGTTTTTCTGAATTATTGTGATTTAGATTAAGAAAAAAACATTTTGTATCGAAATGAAGGGACTCCCAAAGGGTTCACAGACTTTCTCTTGCAACTGTAATGAACAGAAAATACATTTAAAAAAATAGTTTTAATTTTAGCTTTCAATGGACAGTAAACACAAACAAAAACACACTTTTGTGCTTTCTTTTCTTCTCAGGATGAGAAACTTTTTTGCTTGTTTTTTCACTTTTTGCTGCTTCCTCACAGAAGAGCTAAGCCTTACGTTTCTTTAATAGGTTTTAAAGTTATTTATTGTGTTTGGAGTCATAGGTTGTATGTTTTAATGGGGGGGTTCATTGTTTATGGTTTTTTGTTTTTAAATGTAAAGCTCTTCAAATTTTGCAAAGTGTGAGAATCGCTTTTTACAAATAAAGTTAATTGATTCATTAATTGATTTATCCATCCTTTTGCAAACTTTGGCTTTTCGTGGTTTGAAATGTTTGCTGTGAATTTAAGAAGCTGTAAATAATGAAGGTTTTTCTTTGTTTTGCAGGAGGAACGATTTGAGAGGATACATCAAACTAAAACATTCTCAAAAATCCATTTTTTGGGCCGTCAGCACCAAAGATGAGCGTTTCCGTTCTGCTTTTTTGCTCTATAAAAGCCGATGTTCGCTTTGCTCTCATTATTTTATGCTAAAAGGATTCAGAAGAGACTTCTTACTTGTGAGAATCTGGTGGACAGCGAAACACCCCCGTAAAACCAGTTCCCAGATCTTCTTCCTGTAATCGAGCAGAAACGCAGTCAAAGCTCAGATCTGTGAGGGGATTCCCGGCGTGGAGCAGAACTCACAGCTCATGACTGGGTCCTATCGGCATGAAAGCGGCGAGCAGCTCCCCTGAAGCGACGACTATCAACACGCTGACCAGAGCGACCGGAGCGACCTGCAAACACGTTCATCCTCGACCTAAACGCGACCTTTGAGCAGATCTGAGAACTTTCACTCACCTCGAAGGAAAACACTCGGAACAAAACTAGAGAGGACACGTCAGCTCCAAACACCAGCAGGCTGCTCATTAATAATGACATCTGCAATAGAAATGCACATTTTAATCCACGTCAATCTGAATCAAATCACAGGTTATATCTAAAACACGATAGCCGATGATACAGAAACAAGGATCTAGAGATAAGGAAATTATACAAATGAGTCAAAATCATTTTGCTCCAAACTCTAAGGTAGAAAAACTGGATTTAAGACTAGAGCTGGGTATCCATGACGATTTCCAGGAACGATTCAATTCCTATTTTTTTTATTCTTTCAATTCAATTCAATTTTGAGTTTACACAATTATACACATCTGTTAGAAATACACGAATAATCTACTTGATGGTTTGAATATATTTATATTAATCTCATACAGTTCACATACTGTAGACCAGGAGTGTCAAAGTCAATCAAACAAGGAGCCAAAATCCATAACCCACCTTAGGTCGAGGGATAACATTTATTGAACACTCTAAAATCTTTAAAAACTAAACTGTTTAACATAATTAAGCACTAGATATTTAGAATTACCTGTAATAATAATAGTGTGAATGCTCTAAGCTGAATTTGGCCGCTAAAGATGCTAGTGTTGATAGCTAAAATGACTGAAGCTGAAAGCTGAAAAAATTGAAGCTGATAGCCAGATAAAACATTAGCTAAATGCTAAATTACCCTAAAAAAAAAAAAAAAAACTAAATTAGCCAGAACAGCTAGCATGTAGCTGAAATATTAGCTAAACCCCAAAACAGCCAAAAAAATCTTAAATAGTCCAAAAAGCTAATATGATGTCGATTTTTAAAACTTTAATACTGTAACTTTTTAACATAATTATAAATAATAAAAATGCAGGAATATTATTCCAGAATGAATCAACTTAAACCTTAAATAACTTTCAATATTTTACTCTCCATAAAAATATATTTTGTCAAAATTATACAAGTTAGAAATGAGCGCTAGATAACATCGGGTCATTAATAGCAATAATATATATATATATATATATATATATATATATATATATATATATTCCTTCCTAAAAAATAGTTCACGTCTGTAACTTTATAAAGATGTTAATCTAGTAAGTTTAGGTCGACCGAGCGTTAGCATTAGCCATCCCATCCCAATATTTGTTAGCTTCAAGCTAGCAGACTTTAGCTTAATGTGCTAAATCGATCTATAGTTTTATGAATTGATCTGTTAAGCTTAAATCGCTTCAAATCAATTAATCAATTTGATCAACCCAGCTCTGTTTAAGCCCAAATTTCCCTGTTTTAATTTTAAGGATGTTGTTGAGTTTTAGACCGGCGTTTGACGTCTTTGGAATTGTTTTCTATGATTTTTTTCCCTATTTTTATGCTACCTCATTTTGGAGTGTATTGTCATTTTTTCTTCACTTACCTTAATCAAACCAAAGTTAAAGGGTTTTTGGTCAAATAAAAATGTCTGAATATTGAAAATTTCCTGCCAAAACACAGAAGGAGAACAATGAACCATCATTGACCGGAAAACTGGACCGCTTGCATAACGTGACACTGTAGATAGTTAGGAACATGAGTATCTTAAATACCATTTTTATTTCCTCCACAATGCTCTCCAAGAACATCAGTAAGATGGGAACTTTCTGGGGCAAAGACAGGAAAATGTAATATATCAGTAAAGAAAGAATAAGAACAAATGAGGGGATGGAGTTTACCTTGAGGTGTCCATTGTCAATGTCTTCCTTGGCCTTAGTGGTTTGTGTCACGTCTGTCGTAGTGGTCGGCTCCGGGCTGCTTGGCTTGATGGTCGTGGTGAGTTTTGGTAAAGGGACGCTTATGGGGTTCCAAAAACGACTGAATGCTTCCAGAAATGTGGCCCTGTGACACACCGTGAGAGTCTGACACACGTTTCCTCTTTTTGTTCTGAACATGTCCTGCTACCTGAAGACGACGTCTCTCTCCTCTCCCTCGGCGGTCCAGTTAACCTTCACCTGAGTTTTTCTCTGGTTGTTGGTTTGGCTGACCGCAGATGCCTGCAACGTGGAAACAAAACGGATTCATCTGACCTTCCTGCTGGATCTCACGGGGGCGGAGGACTTTCTTACCTTTAAATCATAACAATCCAAAAGTTGAGTCCTTTCAGAGTCGAGAATTACAAACTGACCAGCCGGTGAGGTTCCGGGTTTAGAACTGATCTGTGCGTCCAGCATGAACCCTCTAAACGTGGATTCATTACTGCTCAGAACCACTGCAAAGTGAGACGGAGATTTAGAGGAAATGCAGTGATGAGCGCAGCCTCTATCCAAAGCTGTACCTGTAACCGGGTCACCGGGGCGCCAGCTGCTCTCAAACGTGACAGAGAAGGGAGGGTCGGTCGTTTCAGGAGAAATTGGAGCTGAATCCTTCTCATGTTGAGGTAAGAGGGATCCACAGGACTGAGGGAATCTGCCCCCTGAGAACCCGTGTGCTTTTGAGACGATGCTAAAACCAATCAAGACCTGCACCCACATCTGGAAAAAGCAGTTATCAAGTTTGATAACATTGTTTGATTCAGTCTTAACTTTTATCTCAAGACATTTTTTTGTTTCTTTTAACGGCATTGCACCCAGCCAGCAAGGCCAGGTGGGCCCGATGTGGTTTAAAAGAGGCAGAAATTGTGGACCCCGAATGGGTTTTTCAGCAGTTTCTGTGGTGGCCCCACCTGTGTTAGCCAACAGTGGCTTAAGCTCGGACTCAGTGGGTTAGCTCGCTACGCTAGCCAGCCGTCTGGTGGACAGTGTGGTGTGCTAGGGAGCTCTGCTGTATCGAGTTTGCAATCTCCATTGTATCAAGTTAGCAAGCTACACTGTAGGATGCTAGCAAGTTCCTTTTTAACATGCTAGTGATTTCCTCTAAAGCGAGCTTGTCAGCTTCACTGCAGCAAGCTAACGAGCCCCATTGTACTGAGCAAGCAGCTCTCCTGTAGCATGCTAGCAAACTCCTCTGTGGCATGATAGTGAACTCCACTGTTCCAAGCTAGCAAGCTCATTTGTATCGAACTTGCAGCTCTACTGAAGCATGCTAGCGAGCTCCTCTAGCGAGCGTAGCATGCTAGCGAGCTCCTCTTTATCAAGTTTTGCTGTATCGAGCTAGTGAGCTCTTCTGTATTAGGCTAGCAAGTTCCACTGTAACAAGCTAGCAAGCTCCTCTGTAGCGAGCTAGCAAGCTCATCTTTAGAGAGCTAGCAAGTTTCGCTGTATCAAGCTAGTGGGCTCCTCTTTAGCAAATAGCTGTATCAAGCTAGCAAGCTTAACTGTATCAAGCTAGCAAACTACGCTGAATCGAACTAGCAAGCTCCTCTGGAGCAAGGTTACGAGCTTATCTGTGGTGAGTTAGCATTCTCCGCTGTAGCAAATTAACGAGCTCCTCTGTATTGAGTTAGCGAGCTCCTTTGTAGTGAGTTAGCGAGCTACTTTGTAGTCAGTTAGCGAACTCCTCTGTAGCGAGTTAGCGAGCTCCTTTGTAGTCAGTTAGCAAACTCCTCTGTAGCGAGTTAGCTGGCTCCTCTTTAGTGAGCTAGAGAGTTCCACTGTCTCGAGCTAGTGAGCTCCTCTGTATTAAGCTAGTAAGTTCCACTGTAGCAAGCTAGCGTGCTCCGCAGTATCGAGCTAGCAAGCTCCCCTGTTGCGAGCTAGCAAGTTCATCTGTAGCGAGTTAGTGAGCTCCTTTTTGGCGATTCTCTTTAGTGAATTAGCGGGCCCCTCTTTAGTGAGCTAGAGAGCTCTGCTGTATCGAGCTAGCGATCTCCGCTGTAGCAAACTAGCAAGCTCATCTGTATCATGCTAGCGAGTTATGCTGTATTGAACTAGCAAGCTCCTCTGTATCGAGCTAGCAATCTCCGCTGTAGCAAACTCTGCAGTATCAAACTAGCGAGCTCATCTGTGGTGAGTTAGTATGTTCCTCTGTATCGAGTTAGCGAGCTCTTTTGTAGCGAGATAGCGAGTTCCTCTTTAGCGAGCTGGCAAGCTCCGTTGTAGTGAGACACCCCGTGAGTCCATTTAATGTGGACAAAGACAGGTGGAGCCACCACAGAAACTGATTTGGGGCCATGTTTTCTATCCACTTTTAAACCACATGTTGCCCATTTGGCCTTGCTTGTTGAGATGAGTGTAATGAAAGTTTTGTCCTACCTTTAAATTTAGGATGCGCCTCCCCATATCCTGGACCAATCAGGCGTCTCACTAAAACCCTTTCAGTGAGACGAGGTCCTCTCCTCTTGCATGAATACCTGACAAACAACCCGTTCTTTCTTACAGTCTGATCCTGACGGAGCTGAAACACTTGACTGATGAAGCTCGAAGTTAATCCCTCCCACTAATCAGAATAAGATGACAAACCCTGAAGTTCCTGTTTGTCTTAAGAAGAACTTCAGAACGCTTGTTGTCCTTTAAGTTATAACAGGTGAGGAGAAAACAGCTCTCAAAGTTGATAGCTTTTGTTTCTGAGTGTGAAACAGCCCTCAGGGTTTTATGACTGAAACTGACTCAATGGAACAAAGTCCAAAGACGTTTCCACCCCAGAAACAGGAAGAATTGACTTTAAAGATGGAGGCTGAGATTGTCTGAGCCTCATCAAGATTTTATTATTAAGGTAAACACAGTTTGGATTATCGATTCACATGTTCATTCATTCAGATTTCATTCCCAGGAGGTGAAAACTTCAATGACACTGACTGTCAGTTCAGGATAACTCGTCCCAACAGCTGATAAATCATGCACCGTGTGTGCTGTTAAAGTGCTTTTGCTCTCACACTCCATTATTCAGCAAGTGAAGCTTGAAGACTGACATCTTCATGCATAAAAACACGCACGATGTCATCATAAACTCCACCAGTGACCTCGTTGGCTATTTATGTGATCGTTTCACACCTCTTTTTATTTACACACATATAAAGACACACACATATAAATATATATTTTTGAAATTAAAAAACATATATTTAAATATATATATTTATATATATACTGTCAGGTTTTGAAAAAATATATATATATATTTTTTCTTTTTCAAAACCTGACAGTTAATCAGGAATCTTCTCTACATAAAACCTGAGAATCCATTTATCTCAAACCTTTTAAAAAATGAAATGGTGACATAAAATTAAAACATTTGCTCTGGAAAGTCCTGCACTTTTTTATTTTTATTAGTACTTCATGAATGTGCTTGGAATAACATGTTTTTAGAATCAAATACTAGATTCTACTAAAAGACCCGCTCTGACTAAAATTATGTTTTTGATGGCATTTTAATTCAATTTTAATTATGTAGCCCAATATCACAAAAGAATTGCCCCATTGGGCTTCACGTCAGTAACTTTACAGATGCAGAAGGTCAGTCATAAAATATAAGCTAAAAAATAAACAGACTAAACTAAACTGGTTATCCCTGTCCTTAAAACCTCCTTTCTGGTACGGAAAAACTTAAAAAATCTGATTCAGGAATAAGAGAAAAAACCTCAGGGATGTCCACATGAAGGAGAGATCCTCTACCAGGATGGACAGGAGATTTACCAGAACTATTTCAGAGGAATTAGATCATCTAACTCTACGACTACATATTTGAATAGAGTTCATTCAGATAGGACTGGGGGACAGGTGAGGGCGCAGTCCACGGCCAGGATGAGCCAGAGGCGCGACCCACAGCTAGGACGAGCCAGAGGCGCGGTCCACGGCCAAGACGAGCCTGAGGTGCGGTCCACGGCCAAGACGGGCCAGAGGCGTGGTCCACGGCCAGGATGAGCCAGAAGTGCGGTCCACGGCCAGGATGAGCCAGAGGCGCAATCAACAGCCAGGACGAGCCAGAGGAACGGTCCACGGCCAGGACGAGCCAGAGGCGAGGTCTACGGCCAGGGCGAGCCAGAGGCGAGGTCAACGGCCAGGACGAGCCAGAGGAACGGTCCACGGCCAGGACGAGCCAGAGGCGAGGTCTACGGCCAGGACGAGCCAGAGGCGAGGTCAACGGCCAGGACGAGCCAGAGGCGCGGTCAACGGCCAGGACGAGCCAGAGGCGAGGTCTACGGCCAGGACGAGCCAGAGGCGAGGTCAACGGCCAGGACGATCCAGAGGCGTGGTCCACGGCCAGGACGAGGTCCACGGCCAGGGCGAGCCAGGGCGAGCCAGAGGCGCGGTCCACGGCCAGGACGAGGTCCACAGCCAGGGCGAGCCAGAGGCGCGGTCCACAGCCATAACGAGCCTGAGGCGCGGTCCACGACCAAGAACAGGAGCACAGGCGATACACATGTGTCTCAAAGGAAGGTAGAAAGCACTATACAAGAATACACCATTTACCATTTGGCCACAATGTCAGGATCCAGGCTGAGCTTTTTCAAAAGAGGTTTAACAACCACATATTTAAAAGTCGGAGGCACATAACCAGTTTCTAGAGAGGTATTTATTATGGTTAATATGGATTAAGTAGTTAGGGGGAAGATTTCTTCAAAGATTTTAGTGGGGATTGGGTCTAAGAGATTTTATTGGTGATGGAGGATATTTATCAAGAAAATGAAACTTAAAACTTAATTTCTAAATATTTCTTTATTCTAACCATTATGAATCAGAAGCAGACAAAAAAATACAGTTTGAAAAGAATGTAGAAAATATACTGGGCGGGGGATGAGCTTCCTGCTCTAAAATAATTCACATTTTGGGGGTGTTTTTATCATCTATTAATAGCATTATTGAATTATTGCAACTATATTTTAAGCTTCAATTTTATCTCATCTCCGTAATTTATATCAGGCTAATCCAGTTTTATCAGAGAAATAAGAATGAATGTGTTTAAAAAAGGTTTTCCGTTGCCTATGTCTCCTAATGAGTTCATTTCTGTTTAGGGTTTCCTGTTTTTACATAACAGGAAGCTCAATGAATAACTTCAATAAAAGAAAAAGGTCATTTGAAAGTAGACATTGTTATTTGGTTCGAATTTAGAGTTAAGATGATGCCAAAAATGTTTTCATACCATAAATAAATTACTTTTATGTAATTTTATTTTCTAAAAAAAGTCATTTTCTTCATCTGGGTTAGAATACAGCTGACTGACAGAAACCCCTCTTCTCATGGGGGGGGGGTTTCAGCATGAAAACAGAAACAACTCATTGGTGATAGAAACTAAAACACTTTATTAACGCCAAAAGAAGAGAGCAAAGACTGATTAGAAATCAATACAGTAGTTCCTTAAAAAAAAGAAAGTTTTTATCTTACATTTTAATTGGGACTTCCTCTCTGAATTTAACATGAAATCATTTATTTAAAAAAAAAAAAAAAAAAAAAAAACACAGATGGTTTTTCTTTGTAAAATAATGTTATAATCTGGCCGGTAGATTTTTTTTTTTAATCTACTGGTCAAACTTGACTGATGGGTCAAAAATGTAATTTTGGTCATTGGTGTTGAGACTTAAAACTTAGAACATGAAACCACACCCAGCAAAATCCATTTCAGAGCTGTTGCTACCAGAATGTGTCTGCTGAGCGCGTGCAGTGTTCCTCTTTATCAGACCTCAACTAGTGGTTACTCACAAAACGCCTTCTGCTCTGTTCTACAAACATTTTCACATTTTTTTTTATTTTGTTACACTTTGTTTTCAAGCCAATTTCAAAAGAAAATGTGTTTTTCTTAAAAATATCCTGTCATTTGAATTTCTTTAAGAAAGTAAAAGCAGGGAAAAAAATAGAACAAAATTGAAAATCGAATTTGGAATTTAAAAAAATATCAGAGATTTTACTTTTTTTGGTTGTTTCGCCAGCTCTAGCAACTATCATTTTAAATCTGATTTCATCTCAGCTTCATAATAGATAAAATACTTTAATTATCATGGAGTTTTATCAGAAAAATCAAAAATAAAGTGTTCATAAAAGATTTTCTGTTGCCTGTGTCTCGTAATCAGTTCATTTCCTGTTTTTATATAACAGGAAACTATGAATAACCTCATCATAAGATTCAGGTCATTTGAATGTAGACATTTTTATGTACAAAGTCAGTTCAGATGTAATTTACAATAAATGCTTTAGCAAAGTTCAGTCTTTAAATCACTAAATTATGTTTTCATTTCTTAGAGCGGAAACTAGAGTTAATATAATTTATCTTTATACACTTTAATTTCAACAGATTGTTTTGATTTAAATGCAAATTTAAATGTTTTTTTAAAATGTTTCATACCAATACATTTACAAAACTGTTATAAATACAATAAATACAGAAAGTTTCTTCCATTAATATCAAAAACAGTTTGTTAAAAAAGGATTTGATAAGAAGTAGTTTCTGTTCACACGAGAATACAGAGTTTACTGTCAGAGAAGTCAGGAAGAGACGACAGAAGGAGTTCCCGTTCAGTACATGGAGCCTTGTGAGATGAAGTTTTGGGTTTTAACTTGTTGTTCTTCGACCGGACTTTCCCTCTTGAAGCCTTTCTGCAGTATCGACTTTAAATGGCTCCGAAATTTGACCCCAACAAACACATACAAGACGGGGTTGAGGCAGCAGTGAGAGAAGGCGACGAGCCGGCACACGTAGAAAGCGTAGTCCAGCTCTTTGCTTTGGTCACAATCTTCTGATATTTTGGGCAGTGTAGGAACCAAAACCCTCAAAAAGATGACCACGTTGTAGGGCACCCAGCCCACGAAGAACACCGTCACGATGCAGAAGACCAACCTGACCGCTCGGCTCTTCGTGCGAGATCTGGTCCTTCTGATTTTCTGTAGGATCTGAATGTAGCAGAAGGCCATCACTGCGAAGGCGAACACGAAGAAGAGGTTTTGCTGGTAGGTGGACGCGTTCTTCCACCATTCAGAGCTGTATTCACAGCCCGCAGAGTGTCCATCTGTGAGGTGGATTTCAGTGATGGAGGTCTGGAGCAGGGAGGGCATGGCTCCTGCTATGCTGATGGTCCACATGAGAAAAGAGAGGAAAATCCCAGTGCTGAGTTTTGGTCGGCATCGGTCAGTGAGCGGACACACCACGACCATGTACCTGTAAATGGTCATGGAGGTCAGGCACAGGATGCTGCTGTAAAATCCAGTATAAAAAACAAAATTCACAATCTTGCAGAGAATCTCTGGGAGCAGCCACCCCCTGACGTGGTAGTAGACCCAGAAGGGAAGACCCACGGTGAAAACCAGGTCAGAGATCGCCAAGTTGAGGATGAAGATGTTGGTTAATGATTTAAGGCTTTCATACAACGCCAGGATCACCAGGACAAGGATGTTTCCTGTGACACTCAGTGCGATCACAACAGAGAAGAAAACAGGAGTGACAAGTGATCCAAACTTGACCACATCGTCTTTTTCACAGATTTCATCTTCATAGTCGTTGCCGTAGGAAAAATTTAATGATGAATTTAGAAGGAGATCTGAAAACAAATAGAAATAAATAAATGGTTACAGTCCTGGAAGGGGATTCCCCGTCACATGATGAAAAGTAGTAATTATTTTAAATAAACAAATGAGTATATAAGTACATGTTAACTTACCCGTTGTGTCAGAGACCTCGGCTGATGCAAGAGGAAACATTTTTGTTGAACTCGTGGGGAAACTAGGAATTGAGTGTTTGTTTTATGCAGTGGTTATACACCTGTTTCCTCTTTTTATTCTGTAGGTGTGTAGGAAGATGTTACAGGGTGAGAATGATGTGTGTGTGTGTGCATGTCTGTGTTTGAGAGTAAATCACTTAAAACAATGCGGGCGAACACAGAAACTGCAGACAAACCCATTTGGGGCAACATTTTCTACCACTGAAATCATTTAAAAATTGCTACAAGGCAGACCTGAAATTGAACAGGAAATACACAAAATACAGCAATTTTGAGATGAGTGGACACATATTTATATTATTAATAGTAGGCTATGCATCTCATGACAGCAGGATAGGCACTGCTTCACCTGGCTCCCCTGACCACACCTGATTGATTGAAATGTTTTTCAATAAAGAACTAAAAGATGCTGAACCGATCCTAAAAGGATTTTTACAAGCAAAGTCAGAATTAAAAACGTTCAAAACTGAATTCTCTGCCCTCTAACTTGCGTTTTAATGGAATATTCCATTCCTGCAGAGGAACGGGGGAGGACAATACACTTTCACATCGTCAGTTTCAGTTCATTGGGGTATTTTAAAAATAAATTTAGACACTATTATTAAGTGTTTTGCTCTGGGCCCCAGAGAGTTGGGGAAACTAGGCAATTGCCTGCCTATCCCTAATGGTAAGTCCGCTGCAGGTCCCCAGGTGCAGGTCTGCTGGTGGTCCCAAAGGTCTGAACAGAAACCCATGGTGAGGTTACATTTCAACACTAAGGGCCTCGACTGTGGATCAGCCTGCATAAGGATGTGAGGACATCATCCACGGTGGAGGTTTGTAAGGAAAACTCATCTTTTTAGCTTAGCTAGGAATTAGTTTTGACATTTGTCATATTTAGATTGATTTTGCGGACTAATTTTTATTTCATTTTACTTTACTTTACTTTACTTTACTTTACTTTACTTTACTTTAATTTAATTTAATTTAATTTAATTTAATTTAATTTAATTTAATTTAATTTATTTGTTTTAATTATCTTAATTTAATTTTATTTCAATTTTATGTAATTTAATTTGTTTTATTTAAGAAGGCGTCATTCATACACGCCAAAGGACAACCAGCAACAAAAATTTTAAAAACTCTTTAAAATATTCACAAACCACACTTCTTATTTCCATTTTTTTAACCATAGTTTTAAACGGGCGTCCAGGGACCAACATTTTGATGAAATATGATTACTATTTTTTCTAATATTTGTATTGATAATCTATTTTATGGATTGCATATTAAACTTTTTTGGACTAGAAAAAGTGGTATACAAATAAAGTTGAATTTGAATATTAAAAAAGACGCAAATCTAGTTTATAAATTAAAAATTACCCAAAAACATTTGTTTAAAAAATATCCTCCATGAAATATTCTGGTCTTACCAAAACAAAGGAATGTGGGATTCTCCTCCAGCTGTCATCCGTCACATGACCCCACTGTTTGTCCTGCTTAGTCAACCAAACCACTGAAGCCCCGCCCCGCTCCTATACCTATCGCTCATTGGTTCTCGTTCGTAACAGCGCTTCGCCAGTGGACAGAGTCCTGTCAGTCAAACTACTTTCAACAAGTTTGTCTGCTCTCTTTGTGGGAGTTAAATGTTTTGGATTTGGCTCAATCAGAAAAGTAAAGTATGGCAACACTTTTTAAAGGTTTTGAAAATGTTTTACTTGCGATTTTACTTTAATAGGACGTTCGAATGTCAAATTGTTGCGCTCTTTTGGGGTTTCGTGTATATTTAAAAATGTCTGTTCTAATAAAATGACAGCGCTAAGGGGTCACCACAGCTGTAAAAGTCGGATTTTTTTAAGCTAAGGTCGCTAAATTGGCATTTTAACTTCGATAAAGTGACTTTATTCTTTTATGAATCGATAAATAGAAAAGCCTGGAGAGGATTCATCAGTTTAAAGCTAACTTACGTTCGCTACTATATTTAGCTTTGAGCTAAACTTACATTTATTGTTGAAAATGTAATTGTTTTGCAGGGTAATTTAATTAAATCTGAATATTTAGCATCTGTTGGGCGTTAAAAACATTTGTTTTAGTTTTTGTTTCGGTGGAAATGTTTCTGTCCCTTTACTTTCGTTCTTTTATTTCCTAAACGCTCCAGTTTTGCAGCTTTTAAAAGCTAAAATATCTTTAAAATCAGCTATTTACCCGCATATACATGTGTCTGTTCGGAATTATGAATTAAGCTTGACTACACTGCTCCTATTTGTTCTATTTACAAACTTTTCTGGTCTTTATTTCTTGGTAAACACGACCTGCTGTTAGAAAAAGACTTTTCCTGACTGCTCTATTGCTTATTTTTTCACAATCAACTAAATAATCAAGTATAAACATAGAAAATATATCTAAAAATAAACAGATATTGTCTATTCAATATATTGATTCCTAAATCGATTTGAAAAAAAAAAACGGTTTTCTTCACATCATATTTGCTCCTAATCACAAATAAACTTGTTCTAATAGATTCACACACTCATCAAATACATTAAATGTTATGATTTTCAAATAGAGTTGAATTGATTGCTAGGAATTGAGTTGACATAGAGAAAATTCTGTAATCTTACCCCATATTTATTTAACTTTTTTTTGTAAACATACAGTAGATTCCTTTATCCGGTTCTTTACATCTTTTTGAAGTTATTACTGTTTTCAGTTGGTACCTTATGACATCTTCAAGAGCCAACAAAAAATCTACTTTATTTATTGTTAGTAGTCGCAAGAAAATGTATCACAATAAACTATAAAAAAGTCAAATCAGGGAAAAAAAAGTAAATAATTATTTTATTCTTTGCATTTGGACAAATTGATAGTTTTTTTTTCTTTTACTTTAGATCGTTTCCTGAAGTGTGCTACAGTGGAACTTCTCAAAACTGCGCAGAAGACCTCACGTTGGCACGTTTGTTTCAGGGCTGATGTCGACGATCTGAGTCAGCAGAGTGGACGTGACCCCCTGGATGTCAGGGACAGAGTGTTGGAGCCATGGCTGCAGCTGGGGAGAGCCAGCTCCAGAGGATCATCAGAGATCTGTACGGTACGTCGGCTTAAAGCCCGCATCCCTCTGGGCGTCTGTGAGGGTGTTGGAGTTCCTGAATGTATGGAGGAAGAACAGTGAGAGGAGCTCTGTGACATCTGTCCAGCTTTTACAACTCCTCCAATAGTTGGACATTGTGGCGGTATGTTTTTGAGGTGACGGCGTGCTCGAAATTTCTGTTGACATGCAGTAAAACAAAGAGTGTGCAGCAGCCATCAAATGTGTTTTAGGCTTTTACTGTGGAAACTAGTCTATTCGTGATTCTCTTGCTCCTTTTCATACATACTTCGACACATCAATCACGCTTTCAGTGATTTTATCAATCTTGGAATGAAGACGTTCAGCTCGTTCAGGATATTACTGCTTGTACTTTTGGTATTCATTGACTTCACAGTTTTTGAAATATTGAGCACAATATCCCCCATTGGAAATTAATTTGAAATTGCTCAAATCCTTCAAAAACTTTGTGCATTTTGAGTTTAGCTAACATTATAGCATTACGCTAGCTGTTATTGGCTAATTTAGACATGTTTCCAGCTAACATTTTAGCATTATGCAAGTGTTTTTTTTTAATTTAGACATGTTTCCAAATTTTTGGTTGATTTTTAGTGTAGCTAACATTATAGCATTATGCTAGCTGTTTTTGGCTAATTTAAACATCTTTCCAGTTTTTTTTTGTTTTTTTGCTCAATTTAGAGTTCAGCTAAGAATTTTGCATTATGCTAGTTTTTTTTTGTTGCTAATTTAGACATGTTCCCAGTTTTTTTGCTTAATTTTGAGTTTATCTAACATTTTAGTATTATGCTAGCTGTTTTTTTTTTTTTGCTAATGTTTTCAGTATTTTGTCTAATTTGGCATTTAGCTAATATTTTAGCAATCTTTCAGCTTCAGCATTTTCCGCTAACAGCTTTGGCTTTTTTAGCGGTAACATTCAGCTTACAGCATTCACACTTGCTAAATATCTAGTAAACAGTAGTTCTTCTAGAGCTTTAAAGATCCACGCCGATCATCAATCTATTTTCAAAGTGTACTTTAATTATAATTTTGCAATCTTTACCCCAAATCACAAATCTGTCATTTTCCCTGGATCTATTTGTCTGCAGGTGGATGCGTCAGAAATGGGCGGAGCAGGAAGCAGCACATTTTCTCCGTCCTAAATACGATCTTTTTCAAACAGCATTTTCTCGTCTGCTCCTGATTTACAACAATTTGAATAAATACTCAGAAATGAAAATTTGAACTCAGTTTTCTTTCTATGTCTTTATCATCGGAATGTCTTTGTTCATGTAACTCTTTTCTGTTTTAGAAAAAAAGTTTCTGCTTTCATTTACTATCTTCACTTTTGATTGTTTTTTATTTCAGAGGCTGTAGAAGAACTTTCAGAAGAGTATAAGGAGAGTGAAGAGCCAATCACAGATGACAGCACCAACCTGCACAAATTCTCCTACAGACTGGAATACCTGCTTCAGGTCAGATTTTTGTTGTAAAATGTTATTGTGCTGCTTAAGATAAAAATAATCAATTGACATTTTTCATTTACCCTTCACATACGAGTGAAAAGTATAATTGATCGTCCTGGTAATGATTGTACATCTTCAGGTGTAATTTTTGCCATTTTCCGTCCTTGGAAATGTGACATTTTTCTCTCCAACTGTGTTTCAGTTTGACCAGAAGATCAAAAGCACCTTTCTGGGTACAAAGAAGGACTACTGGGATTACTTTAATGACTGTCTGGCTAAAGTCAAAGGAGCCAATGATGGAATCCGATTTGTCAAGTCCATCAGCGAGGTGGGAAAGATGTTCTTTTGTCAATGCAATGTGAACATACAGCTGAGGGTGTTTGGATCACTCCTGGAAGATTATAAATTGGCATCTTTCTAATATATGACCTCAAACCAGGATTGTCCAATCAGGTTCTCCAGATCAGTTTCTCCAACCTTTTTCAGGCCAGTTTAAGGTCAAACAATAGTTTCACCGTCTGGCCGGTATGAGGCTGAAGTTTGCTTTTTTTGTTTCCAGTTTTCCTTAAATTTGAGGGTAAAGTTTATCTCCATCTTCTGTCAAGTATCTGCAGCTGCTTCAAACTTTATTTGGTCCCTAGATTTTCTGTAGGAACCATTAAAATGTGATCTAGATTTCACCTCAACCCACAACCGTTTAAGTGGAAACTAAAAGATCAAACGGCAACTTCAACTCAACCACTTTTAAAGTGTGACAGATAAAAACTGGGTAAAACTGATGTTACCTAATTATTATAATAAATGTTAATCCGCCATTTGAACAGTTTTATTAGTATCATCCTTATAACATTAAACAGCCGGTTCCTTAATTTTCTGCATTATTTTATTTAACTTTTTAATGCATTTTGTTTTATTTTATTTTTTTATTTTATTTTGTATTATTGCATATTATTTTATTTTTTATTTTACTTTTATTTTGAAATGGAAGGCTCTTCTTCTGTTTCCTGCCAAAAGAAACTTTCCAAATAAATTTGTTTTTGTGAACTTTGCGATGATGGTGGTTTTAATGTTTTATGTTTTTAATGTTTTAATGGTTTTAATCATGGTCGCTGCAGCCGCTTCAGGAAAGTAGTGGATGGATGTTTGACATGTGACCAGAATCCGGTAGTTTTCCAAAATAAAACTTCCTTTAGAATCGGAAAGAAAGGATGTAAATTATGTTTTTTTCAAGTGTCCTTTGGACCGGTTCTGGGTTGGGGGACCACAGCTTTAGGGCTCGAAAATTCAAGTTTTTAAAGGTTATCCGTGTCCACCTACTGCTGATTACCTGGATCAGGTGTGATCTACCTGTGGGAAGCAGAAAAGATAAAGATGAATTTTACAAAGTATTTTTATTTATTTATTTTTTTAGAGAAGTTGCTTCGTCAGGCAACATTTCAAGTATTTTCACCGTATTTTACACATTATGTAACCACATGTATGCCGAGACTTTAAGCTGTTTGTTCGTCTGATGCTGCAGCTGAAAACGTCTCTGGGGAAAGGCCGGGCGTTCATCCGCTACTCCCTCGTTCATCAGCGACTGGCCGACACGCTGCAGCAATGCCTGACAAACCAGAGAGTCACCAGGTAACGTTTACACCTGAGTTTCAGGGCGGATCTCCTCTTAAATTCAAAATGGTTCATTATCTCATCCAACTACAACTATGAAAAGTGAAGTCGTAGTCTGCTGATTCGTTCAAAACAATTCTCATTGTGGCGCTTTCTTCCCGTTTTTGATCATTTCACTTCTCTCTAAATAAAATAAAAAGTTATTTATTTGTTTTTTGTCACTTTGACATTTAAAAAATAAAGCTCAAGTTCTGCAAATTCTGACCATGAAGTTCCCAAAACGTCTTTAAACAAATGAAAGAATGATTGTTTTCATGAAAACTGCTGAAAGTGTGTTTCATTTTTTCACACAAACAGAGGAAGAGCTTTAAAACCGAGCAAACAATATTTTCTATATTTGTTGTATTTTAATGTTGGATCAACATCTAGTCCTGCAGTTCTGTTTTTTTTTAAGTTTATTTAGTGTAGCAGAAACAATAAAGTAGATCAACGATGGAAGCAACTGAACGTATGTACTAGATTCTACACTGATGTTGTCATGTTTAGACTTTACTGATTTTTTTATTTTTACTTCATCATCTGGACAAAACAAGCGCTAAGAGGGGAGCTTTCCCTCTAAAAGTATGCTGTGTTTAAAATGTATTCTCATGACAATCAGCTTTCATCTTAAATGACGATGTTATGAGCGGGATAAAATGCTTCTGCAGTTTATCATGGAAGTAACCTATGGGGTCAAATCAGGATCAGCTTAAAGTGAACAAAAAACAAATATTAAGAAAACTTAAAAAATAGAATTGTAACTGAAGAAAAAAAATTGAAATTTTCAAAACTAAA
This sequence comes from Oryzias melastigma, assembly GCF_002922805.2. Taxonomy (NCBI): domain Eukaryota; kingdom Metazoa; phylum Chordata; class Actinopteri; order Beloniformes; family Adrianichthyidae; genus Oryzias; species Oryzias melastigma. The sequence continues at coordinate 1,674,980 of NC_050515.1, read as the reverse complement.
AAAATTGAAGATTTGAAAACGAGACATTGTAAATTTGAAGGAAAAAAAAGAAAATTAAAAAAATTTTTTTTTTTTTAATTAAAAAAAAACTCAACTTGAAATAAATATTGAAATTTTGAAAAAAAGTGAAAACTTGGAAAAAAAACTATTATTTTTGCTTAAAAAAAATTATCCATTAGTAACAGCTGCTTTTTTTAATTTACATTTTTTTTCTGAATCTTCAGTTTTAGTCCTCAGTTTACAGTTTTAATTCTGATTTTCAAGTTTTCACTGCTGAGCCGAGCTTAAATTTACATGGGGGCGGGGCTTTAAGCTCATTGGCTCCCCGAAAATGCATCCCATGTCTCCCCAAGAGGTAATGGTGATGTGATGATTTGCCACTGGGAAATGTTCCCCATGGGGGCACAGATGACTCCTTTATTTCAAGTCTTCAGTTTTTTTTTTTAATTTTCCAAAAATATTTTTTTTTTCAAATTTTTGTTTATTTTTTCAAAACTTTTTTTTTTTCAAATTTAAAGTTTTTTTCTCCAAAATTTACAATGTCTTGTTTTCAAATTTTCCTTTTTTTTAGTTTATATAAATTTTCCAATGTTTTTTCCAGTTACAATGTCTGTTTTTCAAGTTTTCAATCAGTTTTTTCGTTCACTTTAAGCTGATTTGACCCCATAGTAAAATAGACGCAAGAATGAGATAAACACGATAAAAGAAAATAATGCACCAAAATGTCTGTAATCAGTTAATTGTGATAAATTTGTCAGCTCTAGTTTAACCACCAGCAGAGGATTCTCACTGAAACGCAGAGAATTTTCTTTCCCTCTTTGTGACCAAACCGCCGCTTCTCTTCTCACAGCGACTGGTACAACGCAAGGAGTCCCTTCCTGAAGCCCGACCTCAACGCCGACATCGTCAACCACCTGTACGACCTCAACCAGGTGAAGTTTGACGTGGCCCCCAGAGGTCATGACCTGGATGCGTCCTGGCCAACGTTTGCAAGGTAACCTGGAGGCAGACCGTTCATGATTGAAAAGAAGGCTTTGCTTTCAAGCAGCGAATCCACCGTTTTATCCGAGCAGACCAGCTCCCAAATGACATCTGCCTCTATAAATGCAATTGAAAACAATTTCAGTGAGATTTAATGGACCACAAATAGAGCTGCTGAAGGACAACATCTCCTTATCAATTTACAAAGGATCAAAAAACAGACTTTTAGCAAAATACATGGAACATGCTCATTTCTAAATGTACTATTCAGATTCACAATCATGTAGAATAAGGTCAAACTTTTAAGGTCTATGTTGTTTTACTGTTTTATAGATATATGTTATATTTTATCTTTTATAATTCTATCTATGGTTTGTTTTCTTCATCTTTTATCGGGGGGTGGTCCTTAAAAGTCTTCTTCCATTCCCCGCACATTCATTGCTTAGGAAGCTAATGAAGTCCACTGGAAATGAATGAAAGTCTTCAAATTTCAAAATGTTAAGTAGATTAGCAACAATTCTTTAAATATATTCATGGGATATGTTTTCATCATTTATAGTAATATTCAAAAAATTTGGAGTTTAGCTAATATTTTAGCAACATGCTAACGTTTTTGGATATTTTGTTATCTATTGTGTTTTTTATTGGCTAATTTAGAGTTTAGCTTCTATTTTAGCAACATGCTAACGTTTTCGACTCATTTAGTTTACTGAAGATTTTTAAGCTATTTTGGAGTTTAGTTAAGCAACATGCTAGCTTTTTTTTGGCCTAATTTGGCATCTAGTGAGGTTTTTTATGCTAATGTGGAGCTTAACTAATATTTTAGCAAAATGAAAATGTTTTTGGCTAATTTGCTTTTTACTGTTTTTTTAGGCTAATTTAGTGTTTAGCTTCTATTTTATCAACATGCTAACGTTTTTGACCTATTTAGTGTAGGCTATTTTAGAGTTTAGCTAGTATTTAAGCAACAAGCTAGCTTTTTTGGCTAATTTGCTATTTACTTTTTTTTAAGGCTAATTTAGTGTTTAGCTTCTATTATATCAACATGCTAACGTTTTTGACCTACTGAGGAATCTTCAGGGTATTTTGGAGTTTAGCTAATATTTAAGCAACAAGCTAGCTTTTTTGGCTAATTGGGAATCTACTAAGTTTTTTTGGGGCTAATTTGAAGTTTAGCTAACATTTAAGAAACACACTAAATATTTTTGCTCAATTGGCAGCATTAGGGATTTTTAAGCAATTTTACTCAAAATTTTTCAGAAATTTAGGTCAACTTCAGCGCTCTTTCATAGTTCTTTAACACAATTACCAGTCTTTTAGGAAATTTAACATTTTGCAAATAGCTTTTGCATTTTAAGCAGATCCTTTAAGAAATAAAACACTGTGTCACCATTTTCACCAAAAAGCTTCAGCATCTTCTGCAACTACTTTCAGCAAAAGACATTCACACTAGCATTATCGCTGGTAATGCAACTTTTTTAAAAATGTTAATTATTTAACCCATGTGTCCTCTGTTCTCCTTTCTATTTTATTGTTTTAAGTTGCATGTTTGATTTGTGCTAAATAAATACATTCAGTGAGACTTATTCAGGGCAAACAGTAAATAGCGCTATTTACTGTCTATTTTGAAGAAAACAATCCTTTGTGAGTGATTTAAATGATAAAACAGTCAAAACAGACATCTTGATGTTCCTCAGGAGGACACTGGGAAGTTTAAATTCCCCCGGTCACACGTGGAGACCCCCCAGTCGCAGTTCAAGCATCAACAGTCTGGCCAGTAGCTACTCACAGGTGCTCGTCTTTACATTTGAAGTTTATCAGATGTTTGCACGGCTCACTCCTCTTTCCATTTTCCTTCCAGCAAGCGTCCGAGTTCCTCTCCAGCTTCGATCACGGACAGAGTCTGCTGAACGACCTGAACGAGTCGCTGCCCGCCTGCATGGAGGACGTCGGCACTGTGGACAGCCTCCGCCTGGAGCTGGACCAGTCCGAGCTCAAGCAGCGAGAGCTGATGGAGAAGGTGCTGCAGCTTGGCGAGGAAGCTGCGGAGCTCAGGGGGGTCACCGAGGAGCTTCAGAGGCAGCTCGACGTGTCGCTGTCAGCCCAAGAGGAGTACCAGGAAAAACTCAAGGCCGCGAAGGAGACGAACGACGCTCTGGCTCGAGAAGTGCAAGAGCTGAAAACTCAGGGAAAAGCCTCGGAGGCTCGGAGCGCCTTCCTCCAGGAGAAGCTGACGGCTGCAGAAGGGAAAAACGTGGAGCTCATGGCTAAGGTAGACGGGATTCTGAACGAGAAGGGTCTCCAGGCGGCCGTGCACTTCGACTCAGCGCAGAAGATCCACGAGCTGCTGGACAGGCTGAAAGATGCAGAGGAAGGGAAGATGGAGGCCGTCTCGGAGCTGGAGGAGAAAAAACTGCAGACAAAAAAAATGGAAGAAGACTTTAGAGTCAGAGAGGAGGAGGTAAAACTCCAAACGTTTACTAAAGCTAGAGCAGAGTTTGAGGAAAAAATGAAGGAGCAATGCGATCAGTTCCAGAGGGAACTGACCATGAAAGAAGAAGAGGCGGGGAACTTGCAGAGGGAGCTTCAGGGGGAGAAGAGGAAAGCCCGAGAAGACGTGGAGGTCCTGCAGAAGAACATGAGGGATTTGAAGGAGTCTTTGGAGGCAGAAGTAGCTGCACTTCAAGAAAAGCTTCAGAGGAAAGAAGCAGAGCTTCACTCCAGCAGTGAGACTCTGCAACAGCTGGAAGCCCGTCAGCTGGAGTTAACCTCCGAGAAGGAGAAACTGATCACTACAGTCGCTGAGTGCAAAGAAAAGATCCAAGAAGAAACCTCGAAAAATGAAAAATACAAGCTGGAGCGCGACAGTCTGCTGGAATCAGAGGAGAAGCTGCGGAAGGAAATGACCGCAAGCCTACGAGCTCTGGAGGCCGAACTGGCCGCTCTGAGGGCCTCTGAGAAGCAGCTCAGAGGTCAGCTGGAAGACACCAAGATGACTGAGGATGAAAAGGAGCGGCGGCTGCGTGAAGACAACCGCGCGCTGGATGAGAGTCTGCAGCGTGCGGAGATGGCAGCGAAGCATCTGGAGGAGGAGAACGAAACCCTGCGACGGGAGAAGGACGCCATGCAGGCGGCTCTCACGAGAACGCAGGAAGACTTAAGGAAAAACAGGGAGGAGTTGGAAGAGCGTTTACAGAAAAATGAAGCGACGTTTCAGGAACAGCTTCAAGCCAAACAGGCTCAAGTAGAGAATCAAGAGAAGGACTTTGTGGAGCTGCAGCTGAGGGAGAAGGAGCTCCAGGTGGCAAAAGCCAACGCCGAGGCAACATGTGCAAAACAGACGGAGATGATTGAAAGAATCACGTCGGAAAATCGGGAGTTGGAGAAGTCGCGGCTGGAAAGGGATTCTGCTCACGCCAGGGACAACCAAACGGTCGCCGCCCAGCTAAACGTGGCCGAAAAGCAGCTGGAGGTCAGGATGGGCGAAGTATCCAGGCTCCAAGCGGAAATCCTGGAGCTGAAGGTGCAAGTCCAGAGATCCGAGGAGGAGAAGCTGAAGTTCCAAGCCCAGCTGGAGGTGACGGAGGCCCAGAGAGACGAGCTCAGGTCTCTGACCGAGCAGCTCAAATCCCAAACCGAAGCAGCCAATCAGCAGCACGTCGCCGAGCTCGTGGAGGCAAAGAGGACGGAAAAGGAGCTTATGGAGCAGCGCGACCGGGAAGCCGCCGCCCTCCGAGAACAGCTCTCCTCGCTGAAAGCTGAAAACAGCAGGCTGGCAGTGGAGAACGGCGAGGCCCGCGAGAGTCTGGACCGAGCCAACACGGAGATGGCAGAGCTGGGCATGACCGTCTGTAAGCTGAACGCAGAGAAGGAGGAGGCCACAGAGCTGTGGGCCGGCAGCGCCGCTGCGACCGAGGAGATGGAGAAGGAGGTGGAGGAGCTGAGGAGGTGCAGGGAGGAGCTGCAGCAGGAGAACAACGCTTTACGAGGCGAGCTGGAAAAGAAGGAAAAGCTTCCAGGAGCCATCGAGGAGCTCCAGGAACAACTGGAAAAGGCGAAAAACCAAGTTCAAAACATCAGAGAGAGCTGTCAAGAAGAGGTGGAGGCGGTCCGGTTCCAGATGAGCTCAGAGAACATGAGCTATCAGGTCCAGATGAAGGTGAGCTCTAGTCCAACTGTATCTACGTCCTCTTATTAGTGTTATTTATGCTGTACATGTATAAAACTTATGAACTATAGTATTAGGTTACTTCCTCCAGGAATCCAAGAGTGTGTTGAAGGTTGCAGAACCTGGAATAGACCGAATCTTAATGACTGTTTTATGTTTAATTATCACTACAAAATACTAAGTTAAACTTTCTGTCGTGAAGGAACTCAGAAGTGATCCAGAAGTTTCTTTTTCTGAGACAAAAACAAGAAGACAACAATGTGAAAAGTCACATTTCCACATCTTCATAACTGTTTTCTCCTGCTGTGATAAAATCTAATCTAAACTTTTACCATCAAGGATTTTGGAATTATTAGGATTTTGAATCTGTACAGTAGGGCTGCCAAAATATTGGACTAATCGAGTCAACGACTAATTTAACAGTCGATTAGTCGTTACTTTATATTATATGGAGTCAGAGTGTAGTAAACCGTAAAGTTATAATGGCATTCTGCTAGATTTATGGACTATTTTGCTATTTATTAAAGATTTTCAGAATGTTTTGGAGTTTAGATAATATTTCAGCCACATGGGAGCTATTTTGGATAATTTAGGCTTTTTCTTTTCATTTTTTAGGCTATTTTGAAGCTTAGCTAATATTTCAGCTACATGTTGGCTATTTTGGATAATTTAGGCTTTTTTCAGTTTTTTTGGCTAATTTGGCATTTAACTAATATTTTACCTGGCTATCAATTTTAGCGTTTTCAGCTATCAGCATCAGCGTTTTTAGCTATCAATTTCTGCGTTTTTCAGCTATCAACTTCAGCATCTTCAGCAGCCAAATTCAGCTACAGCATTCACACTAGCTATATATCTAGTTTTTAGTTTAAAGTTAATGATGGTTATAATGTCTGCTTTACATTAGTTCCTCATGACCTGATTAGTCGACGGCTAATATAATCATTTTTTGCAGCACTACTGTGCAGAACAAATATTTTCCAATCCTATTGAGAAATCCATGAACTTTCCTGAAGATTTCTTCTTTTTGCCATGACGACATCAGCGTTGCTGTAACTTTAATGATGACATCACAAACCCACAGAAGCTTCACTTCAGGTTGGTGTGAATGTGGAGTGCGTTCGTCTGTGGGAAGAAGCCACTTCTCGGTCGTCTGGAGGTCAAACTTCTGTCGCTTCAGCGAAACCGAAGCAGAATGAAGCTCCGCCGTGTCACGCCCCCCCGCTGACCCTGTCACTAAGGGCGGGGGGGAGGAGTCCTGCTGCGCTCGTGCCCTCGCTCCAGGCCTGCGTGCAGCTGCCACGCGGCGCTGATGGAATTGGCGAGGACACCTCAGAACTTGCTGAGCATCGCTGATGACACGCCACATTTGCTCAGCCTCTCTGGGACGGCGCTGGGGGGTTGATTTGGAGCCTGCTGAGGAACTCCTGACCGATGAAGGTCCTGAGTAATTCCAGAGGCTGCCACTCCTGTGTGTTCAGGGGGGGTCGGGTAGCTTCCCTCTTGTTCTGTTTGGGTCACATCTTCCTGAAGGTTATTTCAGCTCAACCCAATTACAGCTGCTGGTGTTCGTCCACGTTCTTCTATGTTGACCACACTCACAGTTCCTCCTGATTGACTCTGAGCTTTTCAGTTTGTGCTGGATGGCTGGCTTCATTTATCATTGGCATGAGAAATTATGAACGTGTGGCTTCTGTTCTACACAATTATCATCAGATTACCCAAAATATTCCGTCTTTCGGTCACTATCAAGTGTTTTCCCTGCTAGAAAAGCTGACGGATGTTGGTAACTTAGCAACAAACGCTCGTTTTCTGTGAGACTTGAATTGAACTTCAGACCTGATGAGGATTTCTTACTGCAGCATCAAAATGTCAACATCTGAACTGAAGCCTCTGTGTTTCACCATATTACCTAAAGTATCGGCAAGGAAAAAAATCCAAAATCCCCTTTGAAGGCTGCAGTTTGACGTTCTTCTCTTCCTTTTTCTCCAGAGTGTCAGTGAGCAGTTGGAGAAAACGAAAGTTCAGCTGCAGGAGGAACTGAGCCGCCTGGAGAGTCTGGGTTCTAAAGTCTCTCAGCTGGAGGTCAGTTTCTGCTCTGAGCACGAAACTGAATGAACAGAAGTTCTGTTTGAAATGTTGGTGGTGGTCAAACGGTGCAGGATGAAGGAAATCTTCACGCTCATGACTAAAGGATGTTTTGGATTTTCTTTTGGAGGCAAGAACTTCAACATTCCAGAATATGATTTCTAAACTACAAATTGTATTTAAGAGTCTGTCAAGCTGCAAGACAATAATCCAAGTTGACCCAAACTAACAAATGTGTCACCTGGCTGCTTTAAAACACTGACTAAAGAAAGAAAATTATTTTATATGTGGTTTAATCCTCTTAGATATATTCAAGCAATTTCCATTTATATATATATATTATTTTTGCTTAATTAAGACATTTCTTGAAGCAAAGCAACAAATCAGGTGAACACGGTCTTGCTGACTTTTATCAATAGTTTAAAGGATTGGGGTTACAATTTCTTTGAGGGAATCAAAAATTCACTGCAGTTTAGGTCAAAATGTTTAATTGTACAACAGAATATTAGAGCTAGTTTACAAACAAACATTTACGAGATTAAAAGTCGTAAAATCACGAGATTAAAAGATGTAAATTTATGAGGAAAAACTCATGGTATTTTTTTGGTAGCTCTAATACTCTGTCATATGATTTAAAATGTGTAATAGAGATTCTTTTTTCTGTCAGAGTTGTGCTGTTGATGTGAAGTTCTGAACTAGTTTTGAGGTCATAGAGCTTCATGTTTTCATCCATTTAGATTATTTTTAAATTTATATTTTAAATATATATTTAAATTCAAAAATAAGAAATAAGTAAAAAAATCATAGAATTTTATAAGTTTGTCTTAAAATGTGCCAATAGAGTAAGAAACAATTGGTCTCACCAAGAATTCTTCTTTTAAAGAAAATTTTTTTCTTAAACTAAAATTACTTTTCTAATAAAAAAAAGTGTCTTTGTTTTTCTTTTAAGATAGAAAATAATATAATCTTATTGGAAAAAGGATCTTAAGACTCAGTTTTAGTGTTGTTTTATTCCAAAGAGACTTGACCTGGTTTTTAAAAGTGAACAATCAGTTCTATTTAAATCATTTCATTTGATTGACCTCCAAATGAATTTACTGTCATAAAGTGATATTTTTGTTGTCTGACTTGTTTGTTGTTGTCTTTTTAAAGGCCGTAAATGAAGAATTCTTGCAGCTCGTTGGTGAGAAAGACGCTCACATCACCAAGACCGAAGCGTCCTTACGCGAGAGCGACGGCGAGATCGATCAGCTGAGAAACGCCGTCTCCAGGTGCGGCCTTTGATCGCTGCTGCTTCCACGGTTCTCCTAAAAGACTTCGGGGAAACGTTCCGGGTTTTCTCTTCTCCTCAGCGCTGAGGAGGCCCACGCTGCTGCGAGGGAGATGTGCGAGGAGCTGAAGCAGAAGCTGAAGACGACAGAAGCTGAGCGGCAGAACCAGCAGCTGAAGATGACGGCGGAGATCGAGGACCTGAACAGAACCAAAGCCATTCTGGAGGAGCGGCTCATCGAGCTGATCAGGTACGATCTGAAGTTCTCTCTGGAGGATGAGCGGCTGGAAGTGTTTCTGGAAAACATTTGTGGGACAACCTGCTGAGATCAGGTGTAAAAAGGAAGGACAGGTGAGAAGCTCGTGAAGCATCTAGTTTCTGCCTGATTGTTGGAGACGGCGCTGATGTTAGAGCTCTCTGAGGGATAAGACAGAAACAGATCTGCTCTCCTCCTTTTAGACTGAAGAATCAATGTTTTTACAGCTGCATCTTTGAGGAAATAGGACGTTTCTTAAGGCTCTGTGGACTCCAGAAACGAAGCAGCCTAATTAGGAAAAGAAAAGAAAAATCTGGTGGTGAGATAACGAAATCTAGAAACGAGGAGTTCCACAAAAACATTTAAAAAGGGAAACACGAGCTAACTGATAGAATTACTTCAAATTAAATGTTATACAGTCCAATAATACGTATATTTTACTAGTTCTGAGAAAATTATGTATGTTTCTGTAGTTTTTATTAATCAAATTGTAATTTATTTTGATTATAAAAACTAGTTTAATAAGTGGAAATGACTCATTTTAGAAAAAAATGTAAAGAAAATAGGAATCTTTGTACAAGTTGGTCCATTTTAATAAATACTCTTAAAATCTAAACTAACAATTATTCGTAGCTTCTATTAGCAATATGCTAATGTTTTTGACTCATTTAGTCTTCTGAGAAATTTTAGGCTAATTTGGAGCTTAGCTCATATTTAAGCAACAAACTGGTTTTTTTTTCAAAATTAGCAGGTATTAGGGATTTTCAATCAATTTTACAACATTTTTTTCAGAAATGTAGGTCAACTTCAGCGCTCTTTCATTGTTCTATAGCAAAATGTCCAGTTTGTAAGCAAATGTAACATTTTGAAAATAGGTTTTTGCATTTTGAGCAAATCCCTACAGCAATTAAATTAAAAAAATAAAAATAAAAAAACGTTCCCAGTAGTGTTTTAATCATAATTATGTAGTTTTTTCCCCATAAATCCCACAACCTAAATGTCTTAAAAAGACACTTTTCATGTTGATGTGAAGTCTCTTTCAAAAATCTCCTCTGGGGGGGCGTGGCTTTTGGAGCTGAGCGGACCTGCTCCTTCACGCTCACAGACATGCCCGCCCCCCTCCCCGTCTATTATGGATCCTCTGTGTCTCGCTGGCGTAAATCTACAGCAGTTTCTTTGTGAGCTGGAGGTCAGCTCGGTCGAGGAAGTGAGGAGCTTTGTAGATTTATAATCCGCTACTCCAGTCAAATGAGCCGCCGTTCGCATTTCTTATTCTCTGATAGAGAAAAAGAAAGTTTAAACCTGTGTAAATATCTTAAAAAACAGGTTTTTAAATCTTTGTTAATGGTTTCAGTATTCTGGTACAGATCAGTTAACATGACGTTTCCTCAGTTTCCAGACACGTTAAATGTTTACGGTAAATCCTCCCTCCAGCCTTCTAAAGCCCCACATGTTAATAAATCATCAGAAATCCCACCGACTGGCTCTGAACTCTTTCTGGAAACCCTTCAGGGACAAAGACGCTCTGTGGCAGAAGTCGGACGCCTTGGAGTTTGAGCAGAAGCTGCGAGCGGAGGAGCGCTGGTGGCTGGTGGACAACGAGGCCACGCACTGCCTCGGCTGTCGGGGTCAGTTCACCTGGTGGCTGCGCAGACATCACTGCAGGTGGGCTCTCAGTTCAAGTCCGTCTTTTCTGGGTCCAGTCTGGGCGCCGGTCTAATGTCGATTAACACCCAACATGCATTTTTGATCTTCTAGGCTCTGCGGTCGCATCTTCTGCTACTACTGCAGCAACTACTATGTCAAGCAGAGCGGGAAGAAGGAGCGCTGCTGCAAGGACTGTTACACGCAGGACGGCGCTGTGGGGGAGAGGTCCGCTCAGGCGGAGGTGAGCTCCTCCGATGGGGCGTCTTCTCCCCCCGTTCCTGAGTCAGAGCCATGCAGACCCACCCCCAGGGTAACAGGTGAGGGGGGCAAAATCTGGGATGGGTACCATTCTGCTTCAAAAATCCCCAAAATGTTTAGTTGTGAGGATTGATAAATATTACTGGATTGGCCCTTGCCTATTCACGTGCGCGGTCAGGCGCCATCGCCAAGATTGAGTCGTGGCAGCAGAACGCTGCTGTTTCCATGGAGGACAGGAAGACATGAACCACAAATATCAGGCTAGCTCCCTCATTTCTAAACCATTTTCACAAAACATGGCTCGAATTAAAGCCTAGAAAATCATTGATCTTGTGGTATATTTTAATTTTTATTATCTATAAAAATGAATCTATAAATACTGCTACAGATGATGCACTGCTGTCAAATTATTAGCTTCTAAATATACATGATTTTTTATTTTGTCTCCATGCTAAAACCTATAGAACTGAACTTGTAAATGCTCGTCACCCAAACCCAGAAAGGAGGGAGATTGATGATGTTCAAGTCCTTTCCCTATTAAAAACACCTTAAAGTGCCTAAAAAAAATCACCCTTTACCACATTTTCAAACGAAACTACAACTTTTATTATTTTTGGATTACATACATGGTAAATAAATCTCAATTGCTCCAGAATTTACCTTCAAACAGACGATTTCATCATACTTTGAGAATATATCCTCCAGCTGGGATCTTTAGCTGATATAGGACACTAGAACTGGGCGATATGGCCAAAATAATGATGATTCACATGATTTTGCACATAATTTAGAAAATTATGTGCGAATTCACCTTTGCTTTTTTTACCAAAAACATAATTAATGCGGCCGACAACAAGATTCAGCCTCAGAGGCTCTTAAAGCAGCTATGTGCTGTTTTGCTAGCACAGATGTGCTTCTTGTCCACACATATTATGTGTTCCCAACATGAATTTCCATCAGTTTTTGTGCGAATAACATCCGCCATGTTTTAAAGCATGAAACATTAATAAAAACAAACCAAGCTAGCATGCTACTCACGAATCGCTAGCACCCACTTTAGCATAAACTTCACAATTCTGAGCCTGATTTCTCTTTATTAAAATGTGATTCTGTCCTGTGATGATTCCTCTCCCTCAGATATGTTTGTTGAAGTTGATTGCAAAACATTGCGTCCCCTTTTGTGGTTCTTTTCGTACTTATTCAGACCTCCTCCATGTGTGTGACGCCGTACGTCACGTGATTTCCGATCCAGTAATAAATATCAGTGGTTGATTTGAAGGAGAGCTTGAACACGGCTAAGTCACTCTTATCCATCAGGTCGCTAAATTACAATATTTTGCTTTAAAGTTCAGACAAACTTTCACTCGCTCAGCTTTTTGTATTGTCACTGAAGCTCCGCCCACCCTCACAACCCCACCCTTTCTTATATGAGCCCGCCCACAATCACTGGAAAGGCGAAACGATTCAAGAACTTTACAGCAGGCCAGAATACAGAACAAACGATTGAAACGTAGCCCAGAAATCTGCATTTTTATACTGCGCTGGTAGTAATGTTTCTGTCCTCTCTCGTCTAATGGTTCAGTAAAAGTTAAAACACTTTCTTTTCACATTTCTGCTCAAAAAGGGAAGAAAGTTTTCAGGAAGCAGAATAAAAACTGAATGTGTCATTATCATATCAGCTACAGAAACACTTCACTTTTTAACACTGAAATCCCTATCTGGTCATGCCGCACGTCCTCCTTTCCTTCTACACACGCATCATGGAGATGTAAATAACTCTCATAATGTCACGCTGTTCTCTCGAAAACAATTTAGTTCCATTCGGGGAATGTGGAAGTCCTCATCACACGACCGATACCGTCTCTGAAGGTTAAATATCTTTGATAAAATCTTCAAAAGTTCATTTTCTGTCTTGAGAACATCCAGAAAGTCAAACTAATGCACATCACCATTCAACATTCATTTATTTCATCATAAAATTCATTTTAATCCTGATTTTCATCTTTGCTAGCCAGCAGCCTGTTTGCCCTCATGTCTGATCTAAAAGCTGTTTTTTTTTACGTCATTTTAATCTGTAAAATCAATAGAAAACTCATATTTGAATGTTTGTCTGAGAGATCTGTGCTGTCTACACATGAAAGGCCACATTGATACTTCTTATGTCACATAAAACAGATTTTTTTGTGTTTAAATCCTAAATTTTAGGAAAAAAATGTAAAACAGGTTGTTTGTTTTTTAACAATCAGTGAACAAATACTAAAAAAAATAAAGAATTTACTTTCCTTTTTGTACTTATTTTTTCTTTAAATAGAACCGATGTTGATTTATAGAAATGGAAATCAAACTTTTGTCAGAAATGTTCAAAGTTTTAAGATCAGATGATGTAATTTAAACACATTTCCTTTTTTAATTCTTTACTTTTTAACGTATTTCTTGTCCTCAGCTGCAGACTCCAGCGACCGATCAGATGATGGAGCGTTTGACATCATCACGGAGGAGGAGGTGAACGGCGTCTACGACAGCGACGCCGCCTCGCAGACCACAGGGGGGTCGGAGGGAGAACCAGAGCGGCGCCATCAGGGAGCTCTGGAGACGTGAGTGTCCCCATGAATTCACCTGTTCAGTTTAGTCTGGATACGCTCAGGTGTTCTACAGCTCAGGTGTTCTGAGGCTCAGGTGTTCTACGGCTCAGGTGTTCTACAGCTCAGGTGTTCTACGGCTCAGGTGTTCTGCGGCTCAGGTGTTCTGAGGCTCAGGTGTTCTACAGCTCAGGTGTTCTGCGGCTCAGGTGTTCTACGGCTCAGGTGTTCTACGGCTCAGGTGTTCTACGGCTCAGGTGTTCTACTGCTCAGGTGTTCTGCAGCTCAGGTGTTCTGAGGCTCAGGTGTTCTACGGCTCAGGTGTTCTACGGCTCAGGTGTTCTACATCTCAGGTGTTCTGAGGCTAAACGTAAACTTTTTTTTTTACATTCTGTGTTTGAGATTTCATTAAATTAAACAGATAATATGGGATTTTTTAGTTTTTTTTATAAAATATCTTTTATTTTAAAAAAACAATTGGAAATCCAAAGAGGAAACCAACCATTTTATTTTGGGATGGGACCCAAATGAGTTTTCCGATATGAGTCTAAAAATTGCAGAAACGCCACGGTTCTCCGTGAAAGTCCCGCCCCCGACGCCGCGTGAGGCAACTGTTCAGAGAAGACAGACACGCCCCCACCTGTGAGCGGCCGACCTGGATTCCAGCTGGATCAAACTCCGCCCAAAAAAATTGTTTTATTATTTTTCACAAGAATAATAAAGTTTTTTTTTTAAAAGGAAAAAGCTGGAAAAAAAAACAATTCCAAGAAAAATGTCAAATAGACAGCAGTGATCTTAGGAGAGAAATTCTTATTTTTTTGGGCTGCCTGGTGTGACTTTAGCTTGGGTTTTTTGTATTTGAATGCAAAAACATGTTGATTAGTTTGTTGACTGTTAACGTGACTTTGAGTGACGTAGCTGACCTGGATGCAGCCTCAGGATTTCCACAGAGAAGATGGGATCTTGTGGACCATGACGTCCTGCAGATCAAATCCCACCTTTCCTCCTGCGTGGTTTTATTTCATTTTCCTGGAGAGATTTAAAGAAGAGCATCAGTATGCTGCTGTCTCAGCGACTCAAAGTGAAGGACACACTTGAGCACTTTGATTGTGTCTTTTGGTTTCATAAGAAGCCTCCGTGGATTTCCTTGTGTTGCAGAGATGTGACCCCTGATGAGGAGCATGTTCCCTCCGTTCAGGACTCTGAGATTAACCTTCTTAAATCAGGAGAAGTCACGTGAGTCTTTCATCCCTCTTAGATGCATCTTCAATGAGCCGCTCGCATTAATGAGTCCCTCACGCTCCCCGAATTTAAATCTGTGGTTCCAGCATGACCGTCCCTCTGAATACTGAAGACATCTCTCAGTTTGGGGACGGTTCCAGGGAGCTGTTCATCAAGTCCAGCTGCTACAGCGTCATCACCGTCGCCGTGAGCGACTGTGGGCCCACCATCAGCTGGATGTTCTCCTCGGAGCCCAAGAGCATCTCCTTCAGCGTGGTCTACCGGGAGTCCTGGGACGCTCAGGTGGAGCAGTCCAAGGTAGAGCGGCGCCCGCTTCCTTTATGCATGCAGATTATTAAAAATCCTTTTCTAACCGGCCCTGAGCCCTGGAGATCAGCTGCTCTGAAGTCAGTTTCTGTCACAAGCAAAGTTCCTAAATTATAGATCAAAGGATTTTTTTAATAATATAAAACACTTTCCAGGACTTGAAGGAAAAAAGGATTTGAAGCTCAAAGAAGACGATCAGTTAGAATTAGACAAAACCGTGTGGCCTCCAGACAAAGACTATGATCTTTTATTTTCTGACAAAATTCACTTTAATAAAGAGTTTCCACATCGCAGGTTTAGAACCATTTAGCTGTCATCTCATATCCTCAACTTACAACTTTCATTTCCTGTTGTGTCATTTATTTAATTGGGAAACAAAGTTTAAACCAGGAGTGTCAAACTCAATCGTACAGGGGGCCAAAATCCAAAACACACCTGAGGTCGAACAGGACAAACATGAAACACTTCAAAACTACATTTTTAAAACTGTAACTTTTTAACATAATTATGAACCAGATATATAACATTACCTGTGATAATGCTGGTGTGAATGCTGGAAGCTGAATTTGGCTGCTGAAGCTGATAGGTGAAAACGCTAAAGCTGATAGCCAGATAAAATATTGGCTAAATGCCAAAATAGCTTAAAAAATGTAAAAAAAAAAAAAAAAGGCCTCAGTTAGACATAACAGCATGTAGTTAAAATATTTTCTAAACTCCAAAATAGCCTAAAAGAACTTTTAAAAAGCCTAAATTAGGCTAAACAGCTAGCATGTAGCTGAACTATTTGTAAATATTAGCTTAAATCTTAGTAAATGCCAAATTATTTCAAAAAGTTAGCAGAATACCCGTTTTTAAAACTTTAACTCTTTAACATAATTATGAATAATAAAAAGGCAGGAATATTATTCCGGAAACCCTAAACCTTCAATAACTTTCAATATTTGACTCTCCATAAAAATATATTTAGTCAAAATTATACAAGTTAATGAGAATAAAATGAAATGATCTGGAGGGCCGGATAGATCTACCAGATCATCCCACACAGAGGAGGATTCGTGACACTTCCCGGTGGACTTTCTGTAAGAAGTGTTTTGGTTTCGCTCTCAGGTCCTCATTCCGCTGACTCGCTGTAATTCCCATAAAGAAACCGTCCAGGGACAGCTGAAGGTGCGGGCCCCGGGCCTCTACAGCCTCATCTTCGACAACTCCTTCTCACGGTAGGATCGACCCAACTCCCACGTGCTCTCTCGGCTCACGATGAATGAAACCTTCCAGTTTACTGTCACAAATAGAACCAAGACTCAAGACTGCAATTTAGAAAAATGGTGATAAAAATCCCCAAACCCTTTTTTCATTGGAGTGAAATGTCTGAATTTCTCTTCAGTGGGCATTAAAGGGTTATGGGGCAGGTGGGTGTTGTAGTTCGCTTGTACCTTAATGAGGTCATGAAAACAGGACGTACCATTGTTGTGTGTGTCAGGAAAAACAAAAGTATAGTGGAATTTCCACACAGTTCTGACGTCTGGGTAATGCTGTTTATCCTTCAGAGATCTCTGACCCTGTTTCTCGTGAGCTATCACTCTGCTTTTTATTCAGCTCACCCTGCTTCAGTAATTCCTGCTTAGTTGGATTGAATCAGCCCAGTTTCTGATTGACTGAACTCACCTGATCCAGGTGAGCAGGAATGACTGAAGCGGGTCAGTAGCTCACGAGGAACAGAGCTGGAGGCCTTTGTTAGTGAGGTGTGAGTGGCGACTCCTTACTGAGCGCCGTATCCTCCCGTAAGGACAGACGTGGCTGCAGCTTTAAAACTCTTCATCAGTATTTCACATCTTATTGATCAGAGCCTCTTTTGAACAGGTTTGTCGCTAAGAAAGTGTTTTATCACCTGACCATGGAGAAGCCCGTCATCTATGATGGGAGTGACTGTCCCTGAGGGCCCCCCCCACCACCACCACCAGCAGCAGCAGCAGCAGCAGAAGAGGTCAAGATGTCTGCAGCAGAGAAACCGACATCTCCACAATCCACAGATTCCTCCTCTTGTTTAGCAACATTTAGGAATTGTTTTAATGTCAAAGGAGTCTGTGTTTAGTCTTTTTAAATGTTTCCCAAGTAAATCCTTTTTTTTAGATTTTCCTTTTATTTACAAAGTAGTTTAAAGACTTTAATTTCAGTAAAGTTCCTGATTTTGTTCTATTTCTGTGATTATATTTGCTGTTTTTTTTTTTCTATTTGCTGCAAAATCCGGCATTGACAATCACTGAACACTACCAGTGTGCTTTTTAGGAAAATAAACCGTCGACTGTGTGAGAATATAAAGATTTAAGGACATTTCTAAAGTTGGTGCTCCGTAAACAAACACAATCTGTCCTTTAGATGTTACCACCCAAAGAAAAAACATGGAACTTTCATGGGGCTTTTTCTAAAACATTCATGTTTTCTGTAATATTACTTTAGAAATGAAATACTATTTTTGTAGTGTGCAACCTTCTGTTTGTACTGAGGCATTTCTAGTCTTCCTGCAGTATTAGAAAGTTCAACTGTTTCTGGGAAAATGAGTGGAAACCTGCACATAAATCGTCTTCATTCAGGTTTTACACTCAAACCACATTTATTTCCGTCATTAAAGCCAAGTTTTAATCCTCATTCACAACAGATGACACTTTCAAAGTGCCTTAAAATTAGGCAATGTCATTTTAAATATGTGGTTCTGTTTTACGCTCTACAATCTACAACATAATTAACACTTAACGCATGATATTTTGCACAAAATCGCACATGTGTCATCATTGATGTTTTCTTTGTTTTGTTTTGTTTAAAAAGCTTGAGTTTCTGAACTTTCTTAGAGAATTATAACACAACTTTTGTTCTACTTTCAGGGATGACACTGTGGTATTTTATTCTAAGCCGACATAAAATAAAATGTCATTTTTTAACCCTATAAATCACCTGACAAATATATATATGTGCTGTATTTGGTACAAATGTCGCTGATCTGTGTGCTTTAATGTACGGCAGAGAGAATGACTTTATCATCTCGTACATCAATACCAAGTTTATATTTTATAAGTTCTGTGTGACAGAAAATAAAAGATGTCTTCCTTTGCATTCATGCTTTTACTCGTCTGTTTTTTTTTTCTTTTTTTTTTTGCTGTTTTGGGTCACAGACTAGAGCTTTTTTTACTGGTTGTTGTCAGATAAATGCATTCTCTAATTTATTTAGCATTTTATTTTAAAATTCAAAGCTCCTGTCTATACTTCTAAATTTTTGGTGGAATTTTTTTACATGTTAAGGAAGTTTACTAAAGAATATTTGTTTGCAAAATGTCTAAATGTTGACACAGGAGTATAAATTTTGCTTTAAATTTATTACCAACCTAACGAACCAAATTTTGTGTGTTTGGCGACACAATGTGGCTCCAAATAGCAGAATTTGATGTTTCAAGTCAATTAGGTCTCACATGGGAGTAGGCTGGCCTTCAAAATAAAATACACATTTACAAAACGTATTTATTTTGACTTGTTAAAATAAAAAATAAGCATCTTATTAGAAATATATGGATGAGTGACACTATTTAAATGCAAAAGTGCTTTGAATGAAGTTTAACAACATGGTGAGAACAACTCCTTTTTGAGAGGCTATTGCCTTTTTTCCCTTATTAAAAAAAAGTATTTTTTGACAGAATTACAAGAAAAAAAACCACAATATATATATATATATTTTTTTTCAAAGAATTAAATTGAAACTTGAGGAAATCCTCAGACTGTGTTTAACTCAGTGGCGGGCCGTGCATTTCACACCTAGGCCTT
>NC_050515.1:1633125-1656280 GCF_002922805.2 Oryzias melastigma | reverse complement strand
TTGTTACTTGACTTGTAATACTGGACATTTTGGTAGTAAAACTAGATTTTGTTCGTTTTTTTTTTTCTTCCGACCAGTTTTGAAATCATGCTTTTATTATGATAGCACCGGAAGTCGTGTGTTTCTGCTTCCGCCTGGCGCTCGCTCGCTTTCTCTGGGAAAGAGCGGGACAGCAGGGAGCGGAGGAGCGCCTCGCGCGGCTCACATCAACACATTTACGCAGAGATCGATCCGGGCTGACAGCATGTCCTCTCGACGCATCGCCGGGATTTTTATCACCGTTTTCTTGGCTCCACATGTAAGTTGTTTTTACCTTTATGTTCGTATTTTAAACAAAATATAATAAAGATGTTTTTAACTTGATTAAATCATTTAGATGGAATATTTTCTCAGGCAAAAATGTGTTTACAATAACATTTTTTTATTGTTCTGTTAAGTCAAATTCAGACTTGGGTAAATTAACAAAACTGCAGGTAAAAACACTAATAAAACAGTTAAATACTATAAATACCGACAGACCTTGAAGTATCTTTATTTGGATTCTGTAAATCTAGAAAAAAATGTGTTTTATGTAGAATTATTCTATAAAGAGAGCTTCTGACAATTACAAAAATAGCATTTTTCACTCAGACTTCTCTTGGTTTTGCTTTATGAACTTCCAGGTGACTTAAACTGATCACCAATTGATTGATAATTAGCTTAAAAAATAATATTTGTTCAATAAATCCATGAATTGTTTTTTTTATGTACCGGTAAGTGTGTTTAGATCATAGACCACTTAGATGCAAATGGATGGACTGATGGCTCCAATTAGTGGTTTTACTAAATTAATTATGCTTTTAGATAATATGTATACTTTAATAGTGAATTATTATTTTAATCCCATTAGAAAACATTTAAATCTCTTATTTTAAAACGTTTAAAAAAAAAACCTGAAGCTCCAAATCCCTAAAAGACTGTTGGGTTTTATTGCACGATTTAAAACCTAATTTGTGTTAATTCTCCATTGCGTGCAGAAAGAGGTCAAAGAGATGCTTCTGCAGAATTCACTTAAAACATGGAACCAAACGAGCTGGATTTATGCATGTTTAATTCCGTTGAATAAATTCAAATGCAAACTTCTTTTGGTTTGAATGTTTGAATCTTAAATCCTCTAAATAGTTTTTCTCCATTCAGTGACGTGTGATAAAAAGCATCAGACAAACAGTCTGAGCACGTCACACTAGCACAGCTGGTCACCTCATGTCTTTCATCTGCACACGCAGCAGATCCAGGAGTTATCACTGTAGCGCCTTTTGCTAATTTCCTCACAGAATAGAGATGTGACAAGCAGGCAGGCAAGTGGCGTGATGATCTGAGTGTCCCTGAGAGAACGGCGGCGGCGCTCGCTCATCCTCCTGCACCACTTCATTCTCTGTCACTGCTCAGGACTGCCAAGAATCATAATGAACTGTTTGAAAGAAAACACAAAACATGCGGCGTCAGTCCAGGATGGTTCAAATGTCACCAATCTTCAAAGAAGATTAAAATGTGACGACAGCTGATGAAACCGGGATTATCTCTTTTCATGCTGCAGGTAGAAATAGAAAAATATTTGGGACTTCAGTTTTCAGTGCAGGGACAGAGTGCAGCTCATAAGGAGCATTTTTGACATTTTTGCAGCTGTGATGAGTCTACAGAAAAGGTGTGAGTCTGTCTAGTTCTTTACCTAATTCTGGCAAGAAAACAAATTAACAGATTTTCAAAAGAATGTCAAAGTATTCCTTTGTGTAAACGTGATCCGAACTTCACAGGCTGACCTTGTTTTTCCTCTCTGTCTGACCCAAAGAGCACGTTTTATAATCCTCAGCTGGAGCAGAAAAACATAAAAGTGCACCTGATTCGCTGCTGAAAAAAAAGAGGGCAACATCAGGCAGGCGAGCGATGCTGTGGCCCCTTTTTGGGCGGATAATGGGCTTCAGCTCCCCGCTGATCTGAAAGTGTGGAGAGACCTTTGGCTTTGGGTTTAGTTTCAGGGTCTATTTTACCCAAACTTGCCTAATGTAGCCTCTCTGCTCGCTGACGCCGTGCGTCTTCCAGCTGGAGTTTCTGTGTGTCGAAGCCGCTCAGCTTCTCCCTCCCTTCAGGAAATGCTGTCGCTGAAGTTCATGAGGTGGACACGAGCTCCTGGTGTTTGCAGAACCCTTCATGAGTCAGAGAGCGAGCGGCACATCCTCCGCTGCCATGCAGAGCTCAGTGACAGCTTCATGTTAGAAATATTAAAGCATCTCTAATGAACACAATATAATCTATACAAATATATAATAAAAAAATAATAATACACTTGAGCCCTATTCAGAGCTGCATGTGACGAATTCATAAAAAAATATATATTTTTCAAAATGGCGGCTTTTCTCTTTGTTTTATCTCCATAGCAACCATTTTATTTTTTGGTCGTTTGGAGGCGACGAAAAGATTGATGTCATTTTTGGAAGAATTGGCAAAAGTACATTTTTGGATTTCCTTAGCAACGGTGGTTTTTTGTTAACCACTCCTACATTCCTGATATTTTCCTCTCAAACGTCATATTGTTTTGTCCAGCTTGAGCCAACGATTCGAGGATCAAATGTTTGAAATATTCTGGTAAAAAAAATATGTGAACAACAAAGGAAAACGCCATTTTTGCGACCTCGCCACTCTCAATGAGTTAGGAGGCAAAAGATCAAAATCCCTCCGAGGAGTTAAGATGGCGGCCTCCCCCTGAGGTCAAAGGTCAACGTAACTTTGCTTGTTGACTTAATCTGGTTGTATGTGTGTGAAATTTTGTGAAGATCGCTCAAACAAAAGTTTGTTTTTAACATATATATAATGTGAAAATGTAACACTTTGTCACAAGTGTAGCTGTAGGTCATGCAGCCATCCCATAATAATTACCAACCTTGTTTTGGATCTCTGTGACATGTGTGTTTTAGTTTCATTATTCCATGTTTTCTTTCTTTTTTGAGCCCAATTAGAGATTTTGTCCTCCATTTGTGTTCTGATGGTTTCTCCCGCTGTGATGTCATCATTTTATTATTTTTTTTGATCAAAAAATAATTTTAAAAATTCATTTTCAGCGGGTACGAGGTGTGTCGGGGAGGAACGTTTTTGCGTAAAGGAGCAGAAGGACGTCTGCGTAATCCTACTAATATCTCGGTGATCACTGCTGACTCTAAACCAAGAGTTTCTGTGTTCATTGAGTTTCTTATTTTACTGTGATATTTTTAGGGTTTATTTATATTCAGTTTAGAGTTTTCTCCCTTTCAGTCACACAAGTTTCAGGCCAACTTTCAACAGCTCTTCTCATTCCAGTCCTGATACAAAAAACAAACAAAGTTTCACTTTTCTTTTAAGACTACGACTAACATAGAGCTGCTCAAAGAGGCTCAGTTTGCTGCCAATTAGTGGTTTGAGGTTTAGGTGATAGTAAGATGCTGAAGGACGCTCATAAATAATATAAATATTATCATGCCAACATTTGAAATCATTTAGTTAAAACCCATTTCCCATTGATTCTCTATGGTGTATTGGGTTTCATTTATGCCAAAAATAGTTTTTTGGTCCATTGTCTGCATCTTTGGTTGATTGTCTATGTCTACCGAACAAGTTTATTGAACATTTGTTCATGTTTATGTACTACTAATAGTGCTGCCACAATTATTTTAAGAGTCGACTAATCACCAATTATTTTTCCGATAAGTCGACTAATCAAGTCAAACGCAAACTGGATCAAAAAGCACAAATCTTAACCATTATTAGCTTTAAACTAACTACAAACTAGATATACAGCATTACCTGTGATAATACTACAGCTGAAGCTGAATTTGGCTGCTGAAGATGCTGAAATTGATAGCTAGCTAAAATATTAGCTAAATGCCAATTTAACCTAGTAAACTGAAAAGGAACTGATCTGTACCGTTCTGGTCTTAACCGGACCAGATCCGCCCTTTTGTCATGTTTATGTTTTCTAATAAAGTTTCTGCCGCTCACCCCGCTTTCCTTTATCATCAGTTCCTGATGCCGGGTAGGGCTGCCACGATTAGGCGGCTAATCGACTAGTAAAATAGTCAACGACTAATTTAATAGTCGATTAGTCGTTTATTTATATTAAATTGAGTCAGAGTGTAGTAAAGTTGAAAGTAATAATGACATTCTGTAGCTTTTTGGACCATTTTGGAATTTATTAAGGTTTTTCAGGCTATTTTGGAGTTTAGCTAATAATTCCGCTATATGCTAGCAGTATCGGCTAACATGGGCTTTTGTTTTAGGCTAATTTGGCATTTTGCTAATATTTTAGCTGACTATCAGCTTCAGCATTTTCAGCTATCAATTTCAGCATCTTCAGGGGCCAAATTCAGCTTCAGTGTTCACACTAGCATTATCACAGGTAACACTAGTGCGAATGTATCTAGTTTAAAGCTAATGATGGTTAAAGTTTGTGTTTTACATCCAGTTTGTGCATGATCCGATTAGTCGACTATTAAAATAATGGTTTGTGGCAGCTCTAATGTTAGGATACATCTGGTCTAGTTTAACTCCCGTAAATCTTTATTCTTTCAATCCATTTTTTTAGAGATTTTCTGTTTCTTCCTTTCGATACATTTTGACTCCTATAGTTCTAGTTTATTCGTTTCAGTATTGATGCAGTTTTACAGATGTGCTTTAGGGAAAAGTAGAATAAATACCTGATCAGGAGTCATTTTGTTAATAAGATTAAAAATCTGAGCCTGGAGCTTAAAAAGAAGAAGTAGAAGAATCTTCAGACGGTTCGGCTGCTGAAGCAAACGCATGAAAGTTTAATGATGAAATGCTGACTGATTAGATATTTTACACGTTCTTAAAGCCTTTCAGGATCGGTTGTAGATTTTTCCACAGTATTTTTCAGCAGTGTCCCTCCTTTAGTGGCCAAAAATTCCCTGGGATGGTTTTGATTCGGCTCCAATGAAGTTCTTAGATGTCTGTAATGCAGATTTTAATGGAGGGAAGCAGCTCCTCCTGTGGGACAGCATGGTGACCCGAGGACAGATATCGGGCTGCATCAGAAGAACCTCGTGTCGTCCCACAGGAATTGGGCTTCTGAAGCTCTGAGTCACGAAGAAACGTCTCGTTTTTCCCTCCAGGCTCTGGGAAACGAGAAGGAAATGAGCTGATGTGTGTGAGCCGCGGCCGCGTCAGGAGCAGAGGTGCCGTTAGCGGCGGCTGCTGCGGCGCGCTGCGTGTGCTGATGGGAATAATCAACCCCTCCAGGATTTCCCAGCATTCCTTTGTGATTGTTGTTGCCTTAAAATCAGGTAGTTTATCACACTAGCAGTAAAAGTTTGACTTTTTGATTATTTTACTTTTTCAAAAAATACCCAAGAACTTTATTTTTTATTTTTTTTCCAAAATAAGCAACACATTCTCACTCCCAACTTGTCGTATACGGACGGATGGTTGGGGCCTCCTGTGAGACTTTTTGACGTTTTGGGTGACCCCAGTTTGTTGTTTTCTGACGTTCTGGCTCTTCCCACTAAATCAGGGGTATGATGTCAAATCAGGATCAAAGTGAACAAAAAATAGATTAAAATTTAAAAAAACAATTAAAATTTGAAAGCACTTTTAAACGCCATATTGAAAACTTGAAGGATTTATTGAAAATTGAAAAAATAAAATTGAACATTTGAAAAAAATATTGAAAACTTGCCCAAAAAAAAAAAAGAAAATTAACAACAACATTTTAATTTGAAACTTGAAGAAAAAAAAACTAAAAGACTTGACCCCAACAAGGTAAATTCAGTCCCCATTTTTCAGACTTCACCATTTTGGGACAAGACGATGTTAGTACGCAGGGATTGGTCAGAATTGATCTGAGTCATCATTTCTATGGCAACTACTCTTGCAGCAAATCAGGAGGGAGTTTGTAGGAAGGCCACGCCCCTTCCATCTAAAGCAATTAAGAATAGAATCTGTCAATCAAATGTTTCGAGCATTCAAGGTGGGCACTACATGCTGTTATCGAGGCATCTGATTGGCCAGTTTTAACAGTTTATAACTTGCGATAAATCAACACAATTTTCTGTCGTAAAGAACACAAAAAATGGCTTTTAATCTTTAGAATCCATCAATCATTCCATTTCGTCAGGCCAACAACACCAATTTAAACATATGAATAGTGGAAAAAAATTATTTTCTCTTTTCTTGGCTTCATCCTTTAGGGGGCGCCACAGTGTCCTCCTCCTTCAGACCATCCATGAACTTCCTCTTTTGGTCTTCCTCCTCTTTCCTGTATCTCCAACCTCAGCATCATTTTCCCAACATCCTCTCTGTTCCTCCATCTGCTTCCCCATCTCCCATGATCTGTTGATCTGATGGATTCATTCCTGATCCGTCCTGATCACTCCCAAAGAGAACCTCAACACCTTCATCTCTGCTTCCTCCAGCCTTGTCATCATCAGAAAAATGCCTCAAGAACGTGTTCAAAATACCAAAAACACAATTTTCTTCAGTCTGGGTCTTTAAATGAATCAGCTTTAGAACCTACAGATACAATTTATCCCCGTTTGTTCGCTGCCGAACATGTTTCTTGTAGCCGCTACAACGATTTAACAATTGCTTTTGATTATCTCCGTCCTCCACTCTCTTCTGGTCTTTTATTCAGCGCTTCTATTCTGATCTGCAGTGGCTGCAATGTTCATGCAGAAAAGCTGTTTCTGCTCATTAAAGAGTAAAGATAATTCCGACGCGTGAATCAGAAACTCTCGTTAAATGCATTTTTAGTGTGAAGATAAGTTGGTCTGCAGGATAACACGAGAGAAGTGAAGATTTCTGCTGTTCTTTGATGGATAACATTAGCCCAGCTTCCAGCTCTGACCTTTACACAGACCACTTAAGGTCAGTGTGAGCATAAATAAAAAAGTAGTTCTTTTTACTTTAACTCTTGGTGGTTTGGCTCCTCCATAAGACAGACATCACCGACCATCCGAGGAGGAAAACTCGGAATAAAAATCTCAAAATGAAGCTGCTAGTGGTGTTATAGTCTGATGGCGGATTTGGGAGATTTTACTTCTGGAAATAAATTGTGCTTCAATTTATTTACTAGTGCTGCCTGCCACAAACGGTTATGTTATTAGTCGAATAACCACCGATTCTTTTTTCTGATTAGTCGACTAATCGGGTCACACACAAAGTGGAGGTAAAACACACATTTTAACCATCATTAGCTTTAAACTAATAAAGACATTAGATATGGTTGCTTATTAAACCTTTAATGAATAATGCAGCCTCTGTCCTTTATTAGTTTATGGTATTAAAACAAGATTATACTGGAAAAGTTGCATTACCGGCTAGTGTGAATTCCTTTTTGCTGAAAGTA
Organism: Oryzias melastigma; assembly: GCF_002922805.2. Lineage (NCBI taxonomy): Eukaryota > Metazoa > Chordata > Actinopteri > Beloniformes > Adrianichthyidae > Oryzias > Oryzias melastigma. The sequence goes on along the minus strand of NC_050515.1, from coordinate 1,648,911 downwards.
GTTGCTGAAGATGCTGAAGCTTTTTGCAGAAAACGGTGACGCAGTTGACTAACTGCTGCATGGATTTACTAAAAATTCTAAAGCTATTTGCAAAATCTGCTAAAATTTGCTAAAAGACTGGAAATTCCGTTAAAGAACTTTGAAAGAGCGCTGAAGTTTACCTCATTTCTAAATATTTGTAGTAAAATTGCTTAAAAATCCCTAATACATGCTAATTTAGGAAAATATTTAGTGTGTTGCTTAAATATTAGCCAAACTCCCAATTAGCCCTAAAATTTATCAGTAAACTAAACTAGTCAAAAATGTTAGCCTGTTGCTACAATAGAAGCTAAACTTTAAAGTAGCCTATAAAAACCCCAGTAGACAATAAATTAGCCAAAAACTCAAGTATGTTTCTAAAATATTTGCTAAACTACAAATTAGCATAAAAACCTCTGTAGATGCCAAGTTAGCCAAAAAAGCTAGCAAATTGCTTAAATACTAGTTAAACATCAAAATAGCATAAACTTCGTCAGTAAACTAAATTAGCCAAAAACATTAGAATGTTAGAAGCTAAACTCTAAGTTTGCTGAAAAAATTCCAGTAGATAATAAATTAGCCAAAAACATTAGCGTGTTGCTAAAATGTTAGCCAAACTCAAAATTAGCATAAAAAAACCTCAGTAGATGCTAAATTTGCCACAAAAAACTAGCTTGTTGCTTAACTCCTAGCTAAACTCCAAAATAAACAAAAATTCCTCAGTAAACTAAATTAGTCAAAATTGTAGCATTTAGCTAAAATATTAGCTAAACTCTATAAAGATTAAAACAGTCCATGAATATATTTAAAGGATTGTTGCTAATCTTCTTAAAATGTTGAAATCTGAAGACTTTCTCATTCCTCTTCTATGAGGCATATTTTGTTCAATATTTCAAAAACTTTAAAATTTATGAATACCAAAAATACAAGCAGTAATGTCCTGAAGAAGTAAAAGGTTTGGATACCAAGATTGATGAAATCATTGAAAGTGTGATTGAGTTTATAACGTACAGAAAGCAGCAGGAGAATCACTCTAGTGTGAATGCTGACTAAGCAATCACACTATTAAATGAGGTCGGCATCTGAAACAAAGAACTATTTTTCACTACATATAAAGTTTTGATCTCACTGACTCAAATATTAAAAAGGTGGATTTTTTGGTGCTGAACGTTCACAACTTTGTTCAACTTTACTCACTCTGACTCTATAGAATATGAAGTAACGACTACTTGAAGATTAAATTAGTCGACGACTATTTTAATAGTCGATTAGCCGTCAATTAGTGGATTAATAATGCCACCCCTATCAGCTACCAGAATAATCTATTTTTTAGGTAAACATCTCTAAAAAACTTTTTCACTGAACTTTGTTTATTAAAATCCAAACACTCAAGAATCTACTTCTTCAAAATTCTCCATTCTGATGTCTCCAGCTGCAGACTAATAGGTCCATGAACTTCTTTGTTTTTGACAAAGGGATGATGGGAAATGAGGGCAGGCTTACTCCGTTCCAACAGTGCCCCCCAGAACTGAACTCCTGCCACTCTGCAGAAACTATGTCCTAGAAAAGCACACAAAATTTTAGATTTTGGCTAAAAACGGCATTGTCATAATTAAAAGACAACGCTTCAAAAATACACCAAAAATGATCCGAGTGGCACTCCATGCAGCAGAGAACTTTGACACAATGGATTTATTCAATTAATGACATTTTCAGACCATCTAACTATTGCTGTACATTTGAAGGCATCAGTTTGACTCTTAAATGTCGGCTGAGTCTCAGTCAGACAACAGAAAACAGACGAGGTTTAACATCCAGACATACATGACTGTATGTATGACTTCACCTCAGTGTCAGGAATGTGAGGAAAAGATTTATTTGTGAGACAGAAAAATGTGCATGAAATGAGTCCGTGTCTTTGGCGGTTTGGCTCTGGGCCGATGACGTCTTCTATAACCTTTGACCATTGATGAATGAACTCTGGAGTCGTAATACTGATGGTGGTTAAGCACCAAAGATGCCAAAGCATCGCTCCAGGTGGAGACTGGAGGCCAGTGAACTGTCTAGAATGCAGGAAATCAACCATCCATGAATGTAACCCTTCAGCTCTGGAGATGTCGTCTGGTTTTTGTTTGTTTTAGTCAGTTATGTTTTGGGTTTTGGTCGTTTTCTGTTTTGAATTGTCCCTCAGTCACATCAGTTTCAGGTTTGTCTCCTTTTCTGTTAGTAACCCTCAGTCTATTTAAGTGTCTGCCTTTCAGTTCTTCCTTGAACAGCAGTGCTGCCACAAACAGTTATTTTATTAGTTGACTAATCACAGATTATTTTTTCAGATTAATTGGGTCATTCGTGAAGTGGATGTAAAACACACATCTTAACCATCATCAGCTTTAAACTAACTGGAAACTAGATATACAGCATTACCTGAGATAATGCTAGTGTGAATGATGTAAGCTGTTGTTGGCCACTGAAGATCCTAGTGCTGATAGCTGAAGATGATGAAAATAATAGCTGAAATTACTGCAGCTGATAGCTGAAAACACTGAAGCAGGTAGCAAGCTGAAATATTAGCTAAACTCCAAATTAGCCTAAAAAACCTTAATAAATGTCAAAATAGTCCAAAAGGCTAGCAGAATGTTATTATAACGTTCTACTTTACTACACTCTGACTCTAAATAATATAAAGTAACGACTAATCGACTGTTAAATTAGTTGTTAACTATTTTAATAGTTGATTAGTCGACTAATCGTAGCAGCTCTACTTTATTGTCAAACAGAGGATATTGCGCTTAACGCTCCATAAAGAGCTTTGTAGTTATATTTTTGCTGTTCCAAAAAAGCCCATGAAAGGCTGCCAAATTAAATAAAATGTTCAAGTCTTCCACTTAGTAGGAATTAAACTGTTTCCAGTTTTAAAGGATTCTTATGTCCTGTATTAACACTGAAAGAGTTTGTTTCCAATTCATCAGAATTAACCTTCATGTCAAAAGTGTCACAAAACAACACATACTTTGGGTGTTTGATAGTTCAGAAACTTTGTTTCTCTTTTCCTTCATGAGAAAAATCCCCCAAAACATGTTAATTTCATCGAAGACAGTCTTAAATGCTGAGCGTCAAGTTGGGAGAGTCCGTTATTTGACTTGACAGTAGATTGGAAGCCACGACCGCGTTACCAGACAGTTGCTTTGTGCGGTTTCTAGATGGTCACAATGTGGGTGAGTTTGTAAGTTTTAGTTAAATGAACTTTTTGACAGTTATTTTGTGAGATCTGCGGTTTTTAGATCATAGAAAACCATGAGTGTATTTGGCGAACACTCCTCCACGAGGCCAGTGAGGAGCTAACGCCTCCAAATGCTGCGGCACCAACAGAGCATGATGAAGAGGAAAACATGCCAGATAGTGAGACAGACTTCTGGAGACACAACGTCGTTTAAACTATTTACAACAAGAATAATTAACCTGACAGTCAGAACAGACAGAGATCATCCAGCAGACTTTCATCTAGAATTCAAGATGAATCCATTTTTTTCGATGAAGTCGTACTTCTCCATGCTCCTCCAAACTGGTGTTTTTCAGCCCACTCTGTGTAGAAGTGAGTGAAGTGCTCGGACGCTCAGAGCTCCATCGAGAGCTGCAGGAAAACAACAGAGCTTCAGCTGAATATCACTTTACACCGATGAAAACAACTCTCTGGATTGTGTGAAGCTCGACAGAACTGTCAGCCCTGAGAGGCTGAATGTGAAGCTGATTCTGCAGCTGCGCTAAAGCAGCTAGGACGATCCCAGCATGCACCATGTTTTCTGCTTTCATCCCTTGGATTATAGGAATGACAGAAATCACAGTAAGGATGGAGGGAAGTTAAAATCTAACCGAACATGAAGCTGTAGCACCCGCGACCCTCACGGTTTTATGGTCCGTGAGGATCAGGATCTCCACAATCACACCAGCTTTCATTAATCCACAGCTGCTTCCTGATCCTCAACCATCGTCATCGTCTCCGTGTTTAAGAGTTTGGTTTTTTGTTGAACGTTTTCAAGTCGTCTTTTTAGTTTCTGTTTTTATCAGTTTGGTCTCATTTGTCGTGTTTTTCATTTAAGTCTGAAGTCTTGAGATGAAGCCTGCTGTCCGTTAAGGGTACTTCTTGTCGTTATTTTTGTTTCTCCTCACCATCAACTGGTTGAAGCAGACAATGGATAGACAACATCTTTGACACCTGGAGCACCTGGACTTTGTTGACATCCTTACTCTGCATCCGTCATCAGATACAAGACAGAACGTCGAGTTTCCTTTGGTCCCCAAGTTCGCCTCCATTTCCACCTCCTGACCACCAAGATCCTGAAGATCAACTTAACCAGCAGATACCCTGTAAAGGATGTTGACAACAACCTGGAAAAAGTAGAAACTATCAGTATCTAGACCAGGGTTCTGCAACCTGCAGCTCCAGATCCACATGAGGCTCTTTTATCTCCATGGTGGATCCTCGGCCAAACATAAAATAAGTCATGGAGACTGCTGACCCCGCCATGTCCACCGTCTGAGTCAGCAGCTCCTGATAATGACTGCATAACCAAATTTACCTAAAGATAACAAATAAACAAATCCTGCGAGAAATGAATCACAGATCATCAAAAATGTTCAGTGGTTTGAATAAACTGAAGCTACAGTCACTAAAATTGATCACATAACTAAGTATCGTCTATTTTTACTAGTTAATAGTTAACTAATGTAACTCTTTTTAAGTGTTAAATAATAAAATAAGGTTAAAAAAATAAAAATAGGGTTAAATCTGGATCTGTTTATTAAATTTGTTCTTTTTTTGAATGGTTTCCAAAAGTATCGGATCGTGAATCGGCATCAGCAGATTCTCAGAATCAGAAGACTCGGAATCGGATCATGTCCTGATCGTGACTCGGAATCGGATCATGTCCTGATCGTGACTTCATTCAAATCTTTTGTTGTGACGCCCACTAATCCTGAAGGAGTCTGACTTCGTGTCGTTTATTTTAGCCGTGTACCAAATAAAAACCCAAACGGTCCCAAAGGTTTATTTAATGTGACACATTCTCTAGTCATGCAGGAAAACATGTCGGACGTGTCGGATCTGCTGTTTGAATATTACTGGTATCGATTGGAGGAGAGCGGAGCTTCTTATTACCCATCAGGCTTTTGTTTTTACTCTTTTTCACCCAAATAAACACATTAAAACACCAAAAAGAGCATTTTAGATTCTTCATTTTCCTCAGGAGCTCTAATGTTTCACAGCTGAGAAATCTGTTTGGTTTAATGATGCAGAAAAACCTGATAAAATCTTTGAAATCCAAAGGATTTTTATCTTAAACACAACACCAAAGAACCCGACCAAATACAAATGTGCTACATTAGTATTCTGTTCAGTTACATAGAAAAACGCGTTTGAAGTTACTCTCCGCACATTCAATTAAAACCCCTCAGAGAAGTCGTGTAACTTCAGCCTTTTTTTAACTTTTCAGAATCTAATCAGTGAAAAAGCGACAGATCGCTGTGAATATGAAGGAGTCTGAACAGACTCGTCCGCCTGCTGAATGCATCTATTCTTCTGCTTCAGCTGCTGTTGGGGACGGAAAACTTTGTCATCCTGGAATAAATGACGATCCAGTGGCTGAGAATCCAGCATTTCTCTGCAGATCATCCAGCAGACGGATTGTAGAGACGGTGGGGCGCCAGGATTCATATTCTGTCTGCATGGAGAAGGCCTTTAACTTCTCTGGTCGGTCATGACGGGCCGTGGTCGTTTTGGGTGGAAGAAGACGATTTAGTGTCTTCTTAAGAGGAAATGACTGTTCTCATGAATCTGGGGCGGGGTTACGCAATGAGCGTTTTGGCTGCAGGTGCTGCTTGTGGCCAGCATGAATGTCCCTCCGTTTGTGTGTTCGGTTGTTAATTGTCCAGAAGTATCTCAGCGTTAAATCTAAACTGGTTCTGGACCACAAATCCCTCCACATTTCACGTCGTTGGCTGGTCTCATCGTGTTTTTCCTTTTGTGTAGATCACGGGTGTCCAAACGTTTTCGCTCAAAAGGCCTAAACAGGATCCCGGTCTGAGGGCCAAAAACAGTATTTATTGTATGTCATGAAATGAAAGGAGAAAATAGAGAATCTTTAGTCCAAACAAAATTATTGATTATGTCAAACTTTTGAGTTATTTTATTCATGGCTTTAATTATTACCTTTTTTCAAAACATTTTTACACGAAATGAGTAAAAAAAGTCATTGCAATTCGGCGCCCTCCCTAGCAGATAGATAGAACCGTGGTCGCCATCCCTGGGGCGGCGCTGCCTCCTCCCATATTAGCTTAACATGCCTCTTATCCGTTTGCGTTGTCGTTCCATCTTAGCTCGCTGAAAAAGCCGCTAAAACCATTGGAAGTGACCGTGAAGGATCATCTTGGGAATTTCTAACACGTAAAAACTTTGGGGTTGTTTCACCCATAGCAACAGGAAAAGAAAGGGCCAACAGCGCCACCCGGAGGCTGAAAGTGTATTACAGCTGTAGAGTTTTGGAAACACCATAGAGAATGACGGAGAAAGGAGTAAGAGGTTTTTACTTACTTGGCGGGTCAAAAGATAACCTTTGCTACATGCTAACTGCAGCAAAGCAAAGGCTGTAGCAGGGGGGACAAACTCAATCACACAGGGGCCAAAATCCAAATCACACCTGAGGTCGCGGGACGAACAGGATAAACATTCATTAAACACTCTAGAACTACATTTTTCAAACTTTAAAACCGTAACTTTTTAACATAATTATGAACTAGATATATAGCATTACCTGTGATAATGTTAGTGTGAATGCTGTAAGCTGAATTTGGCAGCTGAAATTGATAGCCAGCTAAATGCCAAATGAGCCTAAAAAACTTTTTTAAAAGTCTAAATTAGCCAAAACAGTTAGCATGTAGCTGAAATATTAGCTAAACTCCAAAATAACCTAAAAAATCTTAGTAAATGCCAAAATAATCCAAAAAGCTGCAGAATGCCAATTTTTAAAACTTTAAAACTGTAACTTTTTAACATAATTCTGAATAATAAAAAGGCAGGAATATTATTCCAGAATAAATCAACTCAAACCTTAAATAACTTTCAATATTTTACTCTCTATAAAAATATATTTTGTCAAAATTATACAAGTTAGAAATGAGCTCAAGATAACATCGGGTCATTAATAATAATAAAATAAAATGATCTGGAGGGCCGGATCCGGCCCCCGGGCCGTGACTTTGACGTGGTGTAGAGGTTTGGTGGAATAACTATAAAACGTTACATTCACTTTCAATACTTTAAAATAGAGCAAAATGAATATTACACAAACCAAGTGGCCTTCAGCTCACAAATTATTCATACCATCAGAATTACTCGAATTTTATGATCTAGTAGAATATCGTACAGCTCAAATTATAGTCAAGGCAGAAAACAATTTAATACCAAAGATTTGTTGTTAAAAATTAGGAAAAATACGATCTTGATAAAATTCTCATACATAAAAATAAAGCAAAAAAGTTTCAATATGTGGAGTGAAACTGTGGAACAGAAGCAGTAAATGCTCAAAACGATGTCCAAACATAAATGTGATTATTGATAAATATGTAAGAAACATTAACATTTGTAAGTATGCATGGTTATAAATGAGATTGAGTCATTCTTGTGGGTGATTTAGGAAATGAGAGTTACATGTAGAAATGTCATCTAAACTTGAGTTTTGGGTGTCCTGAGCTCTGGAATATTAATGATAGAAGAATTTATATGTTTTTTCTTCTTCTCACTCCCTCTCAGATTTTTGTTGTTTGTTTACTTATTTATTTTGCTGCTCTATACACTTTTGTTCAAAATGTCAGAACTTGGACGTTAATTCCTGCAAATCCCATTTTTCCCAAACACAGAGGAACTCTTCCTGCTCATTCCTCTCGTCTTGAACTCCTCCATCTAGACTGTTTAAATGTGATAAAAGGTTTTTCTGCAGCGTTGTTGTCAAACTGCTTCACAATGAGATGAAAACTGTCTGGACTGCAGCGGAGCTTCTCCTCTCCTGACCTGCAGGCTCTGTCGCGTCTGCATCCCGAGTGCGAGTACATCTTCCAGCTGGAGAAGGAGGAGCGCCGCTGCCTCCAGTACGTCGCCGAGCAGGGAAACAGGAGCTCCGAAGGTGGGTCGCCTCCTCATTGAGATTCAGCGTGTGGCGCTCTGGAGCTCTGAAATATACCGGAGACGCTCCTATTAGGAGCAGGAACGCTTCTCGGAGCGATGTTGGTATTCAGAGAAGGATCCTGATGAAATTCAAGCTCCTTAATGAAACACGGAGATCGTTCACGCTTGATTAAAGCAAAGAGAAAGTCACATGTAATCAAACCTCCTGGAAAACTTTGCATCAATATCCAGGAGTTGGTAATTGATGCCTCCGATTGATCTCCTTCTTTTCGATGACCTGACCCTTTTGTTCGCCTGATTCCTCGTTTGTTTCCTCCAAATCTCCTCCTCAAAGGTTGCTGGCCTTTCTGGGATGCGGTGGCCTGCTGGCCTCGAGCGGTCGCCGGGGAAACCGTCCAGAGGGCTTGTCCCGCCGTCTTCTCCCTCTTCAAAAACAGCACTGGTGAGTAACGAAAGCTCAGCTTCATGAATGAGAAACGGTCCGTCGTTTCTTTGTTTGCTCTCCCGCTGAACCTGCTCCTCTTTTAACTAAAAGAGCAGATTTTCTGGAACTTCTTTATGAAATGATGCTTTCTCGGAGAAGCAAAACAATTGATTGGCTCCAGTGTTTGAACTCTGTAAAGCTGCATTGTCACGCCGCGGCGCTCCGGGGAAACGCATATGCCATGTTCATGTCCTGTCGCATGAGCGGTCGAGACGGGATGACTCACAATCATCGTTTTCCAGCTCAAAGCTTTTCCCTCCTCATGGCAGCTGTGTTATTTCCATTTTTATTATGTCTGTTCAGTGTATGAATATTGAAGAGGATCAAGATGCTGTGGAGCATCTGCATTCATCAGCGTTTGCAGGAGCGGGTCGAGCTGCAGGAGCTTCGCAGAATGTAGAAGTTCTTTATGAAACCGACATATTTCTGCTAAAAACATAAAGTTTTACCACATTCAAAAGATGCTGAGAAAGAAAAGAAGAAGGACATTTTTATCCCAAATAAACATTTTTAAACAGAATAATTTAGATATTCTCTTAGTGAGTCCAGGACTTGTCTGTGATCATCGACAGTTTTGTCTCCAACTGACAACAGTGAAAAAGGACAACCGTGCAAATTGAGCGGCCAATCACAGTCCAGCAAAATGACTGAAGGCTTCTTCTGCTGGCGAGCTTATGGAAGGTCACAAGGTCGATTCAGGACAGATCTTTGAACTCCAGCTCTGTTCAAACGGGATTTCAGCTCCTTAGATTTGGGTTGTTGGTTTTTGCTTAATTTTCCTGGATGAAAACGTCGTTTCTTGGGCGTCACATCATAAAACATCTGACATCTTAATTTGTGTTTCTTAGATGGAGACTTGTTTGGTTTTATAATCTGAGAACATAACCAGTTGTGCTGTCAACGATTAATCGACTATAAACAATCGTTGACTCTAATTTGGTATTTGTCATATTTTTTGTCATATAGTCTAGCTGGGACCTTAAACGTTTTAGCTTTTATTAGGTGAAATTGAAATGTATCAACTGTACATGTAAAGATTCAATTTCTGTGAACACATGCAGAGCATTAGCAGTCCAGATGGATGACAGATCCCGGACGAGCCCCCAATTTATATTACACCCCTTTTTGGTTTAAGTCATGTGTCAAAATCAAGGCCCGGGGGCCGGATCCGGCCCTCCAGGTCATTTTATTTTATTGTTATTAATGACCAGATAATATCTTGAGCTCATTTCTAATTTTGACAAAATATATTTTTTTGGAAAGTAAAATATTAAAAGTTATTTAAGGTTTAAGTTGATTTATTCTGGAATAATATTCCTGCCTTTTTATTATTCATAATTAAGTTAAAAAGTTACAGTTTTAAAGTTTTAAAAATGTAGTTCCAGTGTGTTGAATAAATGTTTATTCTATTTGGCTTTGGAGGGATTTTTGTGCCACCATATTGCAAGCAAGAGTTACAGTTTTGAGATCAAAATGTTCTAAATTTTATTGTTAAGTATAAAAAATCATATTTTGCAAATAAAAATATGTAATATTTGCTTTCAAAAACCTTTTTTGCATTTACAACCTTTTTTTTCTAAATATTTTTGAAAGTCAAAAAAAAAAGTAAATACAATTTCTTTTAAAACAAATGTTAAATATTTGTATTTGGAAATTATGAATCTTTATTCTTAACACGTCACATATTGTTTGGAATTTAGAACATTTTGATTAGAAAACTGTGACTTTTCCTCTCAGTGTGGCGGCTCTAAAACCCTCCGTATCCGACCCGCGACCTGAGGTGTGATTGAGTTTGACGCCGGCGGTCTGAGACAAAAACACAAAAAGCTTTACTAGATTTATGTAGACAAGAAGGTCGACCACCAAATTCATCAAAAATAATAATTTAATTAGTTGACTGCTACAATAATCGTCAGTGAGAGCCCTCATAACTCGTCGTATTTGTGCAGGTTTGTGTTGTTGTTTAGTCTCAGTTCATCGTCTCTCAGTCTGTTTAGGTCCAAAAGCTTGACAACAACAACAACAACACAAACATCAACAAAAGGTTTCCTGTCGTCTGTCTGAACAGCTCCTCTCTGGTTTCATGGTTTTTGTGTTCTGGTCCAGTTTCTGTCTTCACGCTTTAGTTCAGGGAAGTTTTTGAGTTTCTGCCGCTCGTCTGTTTCCTGTTTTCTCCGACTTATGAGCTCCTACTGCCTTAAATCTACCATCAGTTTACCCATAAAATGAATTAACTTCTTAGATTGTAGAGGCTGGAGTTCACCAGAAAACTATCAAACTTCACCTTTAATGCATAATTATAAATAATAATTTAACCTCCTGAAGTTTGTTGTATTAAAACAGGAGTAGCGTTATCTGAGATGCGTTTTTGTTCAGACACTAAAGTGAAATATACTTTATTTTCCCAAAAGATCCTAAATATTTCAAGATGTGACTCGAGAAATCTGAATTCTAATTCAAACCGTTTATAAAGCAGCAAGAAATTCTCAAAAAATGTAAACCAAAACAAGAAGTTCTTCAGGTTGTGAGGACGGATTTAGTTTGTTCCACATCAACAAACGTCAAAGGAAAATAAATCGTTTTTGAGAATCTTGTATGTCTGTCTGCTAGACTTCTGAGCGACTGAATGAGGTTAAGAGAAGGTCAAAAGTCAGAAAACATGGAGACGAATGTTTGAAACGGAGAGACGGGACGGGTTTATCCAGTGAAATGTGGTTTAAAAGACAAACCTCAAATAAATTCAAATGACAGAAGAAAAACATTTGGAGGAGAAACGAGAGAATCTGCAGAGATTCTGCACACAGAAACGTTTCCGTATTTACAGCTCAAACATGACATTCTACAATCAAACCCTCAGAATGTCACAGTCCCAGCTGCTGGGGGGAAACGGCGTCGGAGATCCGGACGCTTCCTCAGAGGAACACGTTTGTCTTTGATGGTGATCGGCGGCGAAGGCTAACCTCTCCGTGGAAAATATCTCTGCAGGGTCAGTGAGCCGGAACTGCACCGGCGGAGGCTGGTCCAGGCCTTTCCCGCCGTACCACGTCGCCTGCAATGTGGACGATGACATTCCTGAGGTAAGGGGGGGGCAGACATGAGACTCCAGACCGGGGGGGTCAGAGGGGTTGGAGAGAAAATGAAGCAAGAGGAAAAAATGAAGAAGGAATTAGAACACGACCATCATTTCAACCAATCAAACGTAATGTAAGAATTTGATTGGTCTGAATTTGTGAATCAAATCTGATCTTATGTAACGATCCCGACTCACAGACTCATGACTGCAGGATAGTTTGACTAATTTGGATTCACAAAACAGACTTTCATGCTGTAGATTTGGAGATGTTTATGTTTTATTTGCTGCTGAAATTAACCGAAAAACTTTAGAGTTTAAAGCAATAAATATCTTCTTTTTCTTTCTAAATATTAGTTTTTTTATTGGTATGTTTTGTTGATTCAGTCCTAAATAAATGTATAAATGATGATGACTAAAGCATTCAGTAAATAAACAAACATTTAGAAATCAATCAAACTGAATATATTAACTGTTAAGGATTTAATGAATGTGAATCAAATCGGATCGTATGTAACGATCCCGACTCACAGACTCATGACTGCAGGATAGTTTGACTAATTTAGATTCACAAAACAGACTTTCATGCTGTAGATTTGGAGGTGTTTATGTTTATGTTTTGCATCTTTTGTTTTGATGTGAAAGATCTTCTGATGAAAAGAGCTTTTCTTGTCTTTATTCCACAGATTTCTTTCTTTCCGTTTGGCAGCAATTTGCTCTCATTTTCCGACATTATTGTCTGACTCTTGAGAAAGCTTTGATATTTGTTTATCTGCAGTCGGAGGAGCTGTACTTCAGCACGGTGAAGCTGATCTACACCGTGGGCTACAGCCTCTCCCTGGCGGTGCTGACGGCGGCCGTGCTGACCCTGCTGTTTTTCAGGTAGGAAAGGTCTTCGCGGACGGACGGAGAGGAGGGAACTCGTCGAGCGCGGCGGTTCAACTTCATCTCTCCCCGATTTAATTACCGTCTCAACTCACTGAGGATCTCCGGAGCAAAACAAAGTTCGCACAGCAAACAGCCAGCATGATTACCAGCCACTCAAGCCTTTAATAACAGCTGCCACTCCGTTAGCTTTGGGGAAATTATGTTTTAGACTTCAACAGGAGAGATTTCATACGTGACACGCTGTGTCTGACATGCAACAACAGAACATCAATCATATTCAGGTTTGTTGTTGAAGCAAAGCTTTTGTTTGTTAGTGAAATGAATCGGGCCAATCAGAATCCTGCAGAACGCACCAAAGATGAAGAGAAGCTCTAAATACTAGAGCTGACACAAACTGTCATTTATTAGACTAATCGGGTGGAAACTGGATGTAAAACTAACATTTAAACCATCATTAGCTTTAAACTAACTAAAAATAAAGACGATTAAGATGATAGTTTATGAGACCTTTAATGAATCGTGCCGCCTCTGTCCTTCATTAGTTTCTGTCATTAAAACAACATTAAATCAAATGAGAGAGATAAAGAATCTTCTTTCCATCAAACTCCTTTTGACAGGTGACCTTTGACCCTACACCAGGAGTGTCAAACTCAATCCCACAAAAGGCCAAAATCCAAAACAGGATAAACATTTATCGAACACTCGAAAACTACATTTTTAAACGTTTTATCATAATTATGAACTAGATATACAGCATTACCTGTGATAATGCTAGTGTGAATGCTGGAAGCTGAATTTGGCCGTTGAAGAAGTTGAAATTAGTAGCTGAATAAGCTGAAGATAATAGTCAGCTAAAATATTAGCTAAATTCCAAAATAGCCTAAAAATTTTAGAAAATGCCAAAATACTCCAAAAAGCTAGCAGAATCCTAATTTTTAAAACTTTAAAACTGTAACTTTTTTTACATAATCATGAATAACAAAAAGGCAGGAATATTATTCCAGAATAAATCAACTTAAACCTTATATTACTTTCAATATTTCACTCTCCATAAAAATATATTTTATCAAAATTCTACAAGTTAGAAATGAGCTCAAGATAACATCGGGTTATTAATATCAATAAATAAAATGATCTGGAGGGCCGGATAGGATTACCTGGAGGGCCGGATCCGGCCCCCGGGCCTTGACTTTGACACGTGCACTAGACCATCCATCAAACTCGTTTTGACAGGTGGCCCGCCCCTGAAGATGAGAATTTAACAATTATAACAATTTAATTTCCATTTTTATTAATAAAGGGTCAAAGGTCACCTGTCAAAATGAGTTTGATGGAAAGTATATTTCTGATTTCTCTAATGAGGTCGACATCTGAAACATGGAACTATTTTTCAGAAAAGATCAGATTTAAGTCTGACTGACTAAAACACATGAACACTTTGGTTCTCAATGATGTCAACTTTTTTCAACTTTACTGCACTCTGACTCCATATGATATAACGTAACGACATACAACTATTAAATTATTCGTCAACGATAGTTGATAAGTCGACTAATTGTGGCAGCCCTACTAAATACTCAATGAGCCATCACATCAACATGTAATCCAGCTCCACTTGAGATTCATAAACATCTGCCAGTGCTCTGAGCGAGGATCAGAAATGTTCCATCAGAAAGGTGCGCGGCTTGAAACCCTGCGATCCCTGAGAGGACGCCACTTTCTCCAGCAGCTCCAAATCACAGACCCGTCTGTTGTTCAGAGGCCGTTCCTGTGTAAGACTAAATGTGACTTCTCTTTATTCATCCTCCATGTTTGTTCCAACAGGAGACTGCGATGTGCCCGGAACTTCATCCACATCCAGCTCTTTGTGACCTTTATTTTGAAATCTGTTGCGGTGTTCATAAAGGACGCCACCCTCTTCTGGAGTGATGAGACCAACCACTGCACCCTCTCCACAGTAAGAGCCGGAGCACGACCTCTGCAGGACCCGTCTCCCTCCTCCTGAAGCTCCTCTCTCGTCTCTTCCCTCCTGCTGTTGTTGTGCAGTTTTCCTGTAAGACCTCCGTGGTCTTCTGTCACTACTGCGTCATGGCCAACTTCTTCTGGCTCCTGGTGGAGGCGCTCTACCTCAATTCCCTGCTCCTCTCCTCTTTCTATCGCAGCCGCCGATGCCTGTGGGGCTTCAGCCTGCTGGGATGGGGTGAGTGATGCCTGGAGGCCCAACGAGAACGTCAAACACTGTCAGTAATGTTAACGTTTATGTTGATATACATTTATTTAGGAAATCACCTTGAATGGAAATATCTTTATCTCTAAACACGTTTCTCTTTTTCTCCATATACATCTCTTTTTTCTCTATATACATATCTCTCTTTATCTTTACACACATTATCTTTGTCTCTATATACTTCTCTGTTTATCTTTGTATATATTTCTCTTTTTCTTTATATACATATCTCTCTTTATTTCTATACATCTCTTTTTTCTCTATATACATTTCTTTTTATTTCTATCCACATTTCTTTTTCTCTTTATTTACATTTCTCTTTATCGTTACACACATCTCCCTTTATCTCTATATACATCTCTGTTTATCTTTGTATATATTTTTCTTTATCTCTATATACATTTCTTTGCATCTCTATATACGTCTGTGTTTATCTCTGTTTACATTAAGTTTTATCTCTATATTCATCTCTTTGCATATATTTATCTTTTTCTCCATATACATTACTCTTTATTTCTATGTACATATCTCTCTATTTCTATGCATCTCCTTTTTTCTCTAGATGCATTTCTATTTTTTATTTTTCTACATCCTTTTTATCTCTATGTACATTTCTCCTTATCTCTCTCTCTCTCTATATATATATATATATATTTGTCTCTATACATATCTCTCTTTATCTTTACACACATTTCTTTTTATCTCTATATTCATTTCTCCTTATCTCTATATACAGTGCATATCTCTATATTCCTATACATTTATCTTTATCTCTACACACATTACTCTGTATCTCTATACACATCTCTCTTAATCTCTGTATACATTTCTCTCTTTTTTTCTATTTATTTCTCTTTTCTATAATCACATTTCTATTTTTCTCTCTATACATCTCTTTTCTCTATAAACATTTTTTTCTCTAT
>NC_050515.1:1603412-1632334 GCF_002922805.2 Oryzias melastigma | reverse complement strand
AGCGCAACCAGGGAGACAGCAATGAAAGGACGAAGACAGAGCATTTGGAATTATAGAATACGTATTCACGGAAATAAATAATAATTACCGGTAATATCAGTCTGTGATTCAGATATTTTTAGGCCAGCAGAGAAGGCCTTGCAGGCCCTGACGGCCCGCCACTGATATATTTGTCTCTATACATATCTCTCTTTATCTTTACACACATTTCTTTTTATCTCTATATTCATTTCTCCTTATCTCTATATACAGTTCATATCTCTATATTCCTATACATTTATCTTTATCTCTACACACATTACTCTGTATCTCTATATACACATCTCTCTTTATCTCTGTATACATATATATTTGGCTCTCTATATAAATCTCTCTTTATCTCTGTATACATCTCTGTTTTTCTCTATGTATATTTCTCTTTATCTCTACATACATTTCTCTCTTTTTTCTATTTATTTCTCTTTTCTATAATCACATTTCTATTTTTCTCTCTATACATCTCTTTTCTCTATAAACATTTTTTTCTCTATATAAATTTATCGTATTCTCTAAATTTGTGGATTTGGTCTCATAATTGTGGCTCAGAAAATGACTGTTTTATTTTGAGTAACCGTGTTTGAACAGTATCTTTGATCAAATATCTGGTTTATTAAACATAGAGAAGAGCTGTGGAAAAGATTGTGTGCTTGCTTCTGGTATTTCTCACATTTGCTTCTCTGTGGGGACATTTACAGAAAAACTTTGAGTGAAAATAGAGATTTTCACACACTTGTATAAACTCACCTGTTCCCATCAAAACTGCAGCAGCGGCTCTAACATGACAATTTCAGGAGCCTGCGGGGTACTTCAGCCCCGGAGCAGCTGTGAAGCTTCAGTGAAAAACATCTCTGCTCCAGAGACTCTTCCTGAAGACGAGTCCGCCCCCCTCTGATGACGAGTCCAACTACCCTCTGAAGACGAGTCCGCCCCCCTCTGAAGACGAGTCCAACTACCCTCTGAAGACGAGTCCGCCCCCCTCTGAAGACGAGTCCGCCCCCCTCTGAAGACGAGTCCGACCCCCCTCTGCCGGCGCCGTCACCACGATACGATCGGGTTTTTAACCCTTACTGCCCCCCCAAACGTTCAGGTTTAAACCCCAAAGGAGATGAAGTGGTGGAGATGAAGCTGAAGAGCTCCACTGCACGCTAACAAGCTGCTCGTCCACGAGCCGCCACTGCAGCTCCGATATTGTATTAGAATATTCAGCTGAGAGCTTCACTCGTCTCTAAATGCCTGATTATCATTCAGACTTCTCCGTGCGTCTTGATTAGATTGCCCTGGCATTAATTTTGTTTTTCTGCCTCTCCGCAGGTGTTCCTGTGTTCTTCATAGTCCTGTGGATGATTTCCAGGGTTTATTTTGAGGACACAGAGTTTGTATAATCTAATTCCTCTTTTTTCATCTCAACTGTCAGTTGGGAAATGTATCGTCTTTCAGAAGCTCTGCTGTAAGTCCTTTGTACTTGTGGGAGTGAGGCTGAAAGCGGCTTGTTTTTGCCTCAGATGTTGGGACATCAACGAGGACTCGCCGTACTGGTGGATCATCAAAGGGCCCATCGTCGTCTCCATCGCGGTAAATGTCCTGAACAAGCAGCCCGTCAGCTGGTAATAGAACTGCTGCCTGTTCGATGCGATGTGGAGGTCATTTGAGTGTTTTATTTCAAAACGCGTCTTTAGGGAAGACTCTGGGCAGAAATAATGAACAGAACAGGAATTCATGTCAGACTAATTGAAGTCAATTCCACCGTTGGCTGGCGGTGACGTTCCCACGACGACCCGAGATCATGTCGTTAGGTCAAGACTGTTCAAAACTGAATGTGTTTTTGTTTTGTGTCAACAGGTGAACTTCATGCTCTTCATAAATATCATCAGAATCCTGATCCAGAAGCTCAATCCTCGCCTGATCCAGTTCAACAACTCCTCCCAGTACAGGTGTGGTGGTCAAGGTCTCCTGGAGTCTGTAGTGGACGATGCAGATTTGAGTATTCCATTCAATTAAAACATTTATATAGTGGGTTTTTGTGTAATTTTGAAATATTCTTATCAGCGTTTTTCCAGATATACTGTGAATGTAAATGTTTTAAGAAATACAAACGCAAAAAAACGAAACGAGACGAAACATTTCCAGAATGAAGAGTGAATTTCTATTCCTAGTGTTGCAGATGAGTCACAACCAGATTTATTCATTCAATAGGCTCCGCCTACTGCGTATAGAGTTGCAGAGAAAGACAAGGATCGTCAACAAAGAACACCAAAACATCTCAATCAGTTTGATTTTATCTCAAGCTCATCGCTAATAATCAAAACTGCATCTCAGAAACTTCTTGCTGTTTATAGATTCCAAATAAATTGTCAAATAATCAAAATCATGTGACTCTTTGTTACAATAAATACAGCTTAGTTGATGAAATCGATTAATTAATCTAAGATTAATAGCTCAAAAATCGATACATAGAAATAGAGATCGATCTGAAGTTTGCTAGCTTGATGCTAACATATAATGGAATTTCCCATAGGACGGCTAATGCTAACGCTTGGTCGACATAAACATAGATTACTGACTAAATAAACGTCTTTATTTAATCACAGACATGAATTTTCCAAACTCTTTTAAGGAAATATTTTTAAAGTAAGAATTTATGGTTTGTGTTCATACTTTCTTCTTGTAGAATTAGATGTAATGCTGTAGCGTGATCGCCGCCTAGTGGCCAAACTGAAACGCCCTCCAGGAGAGGCAGAACAATGTTGGAGCTTCTCTGTTTGAGAATCCATGTAACACTGAATGATATTAACAATCATTTCACTGATACATTTTACAGTATCTGAACTGGATCAGATTATTATAAATATATAATCAAAACGTTTAGTGGATTATTAATGTATTTCTAAACAAATGTGTCGAAATCTTAAACTCAAAATTAAATTGTGAGGATCAAAAGATTCAGATTTTTTTTTCTATTTTTTAATTTCTATTTCTATTTTTTATAGAACTGCAGTATCGGGGAAAGAAATGTCTCGAAATTTGCACTTTTTTTTTTTTTTTTTTTTTTTACAAAAAATACCGAATGGAAATAAAAAAATATATAGAAATGTGAAAAACAAATTAGGATTTTTTTTTAATGCTCAAAAAATTGTCTTGAAAAAACTTTGATTATTTAGAAAAAAATGCTTTTATTTTGATAAACTCTCATAGTTACTTTGAAAAACAAAAACTTGTTGTTTTTTTAATCAAAAAATCCTATATTGTAAAAATGAAAAACAATCTGCTCCCATCCTTTTGAAGTAATCAGGACTAAAGACTAACTCCGAACCTTCATATTTCCCCGTCTTCCTTTGTTGAGTCGGTTTGATGATTGACACGTTTTCTTCCTGCTTTTGAACGCTGTGAAGCCACTTTAGTTATTAAAAGTTGCAGCTCGTGCAGAAATGGTTCAAACACCTTAGTGAGCACTTAATAATTCATCCAGCCACCAGCGAACCACAATCCGCCTGTCAGTGCGGCGGCCGCGTCCACTCTTTCAGCCGCCTCCCTCATCCAAACGCCGTCCACGGAATAGCCGCGCTAATTAACTGAAAGTGCTCTGTCACATCGAGGATTCTTCAGCGCCGGCGAGACGGAGCGCAGGAAGTTAAGTGATGCTCCACTTAATTGCAGCATCTCCGTACCTGCAGCTGACAAAAGCTGCAGGAGACGTTTTTGTGATGGTTGGTGTCTGCAGCCCCCCCCCCCCACGTCTGACGTCTCTGCTTCTGCCTGACAGACGCCTGGCCAGGTCCACCCTCCTGCTCATCCCTCTGTTCGGAACACACTACATGGTCTTCAACTTCCTGCCCGACTACTTCAACGTGAACCTGCGCCTCTGCATCGAGCTCTGCATCGGCTCCTTCCAGGTCCGTCCCGAACGCCGGAGTCGATCGTGTCTGTCGGCTTTAAACTGTTGAGACTGAAGCCTAATCGTGTTAGTTTGTATTTAAGGGCCGAGAGACTAAAAGCCTGTCGGGTTGTGAGGTTTGATTTTCCGTCCGCACATTTCCTGCGAGTGCTGCTTTGGCAAACTCGGTCAGTGTGTTCATCAATCAGAAGAGCAAAACTCAAAATAACCCCCTGAAAATGTCAAACTCCAAAGGGAACGTCTTCGTCTCCTCCTGCAGAAGGTTTTAGGTCCAACAACAAGACAATCCTCGTTCTGTGAGTAGAAAACCAAGCGTCTGATGTTAGATGATCTTAAACTTTCAGCCAGAAGTTATTGTCCCCGTTTCATCCTCAACGCGCCTCAAGTCTAGAGGAAAAAGGGACAAAAACATGAAAACTGGACATCAGAAGAATAAAAGAAACAGTTTGTTAAATAAAGGAAACTCCAGAAAGAAAGAACAAAATGAAATAATTAGTGTGCTGGCTCAAACCAAAGAGAATTGGAACCTTAGCCAAACATAAAATAAGTCATGGAGACTGCTGATCCCAGGTGGACCATCAGAGTCAGCAGCTCCTCGCTTCCAAATCTACCTGAAGAAAACAAACAAACAAAGCCCAAAAATCAAGACTACCAAGGTCCAATCCCAAACTAAAATAACAAAACCCAGCAGTGTAAGACTGCTGACCCAGCCAGTCTGGGTGTGGCCTTCTCTGTCTTTAGTTAACAGGTGCCAATCAAGGAACATAGGCCACACCTCCCAGGTGAGCAGACTGACGGGGTGGATGACGCTGCAGCAGCAGGACGTAACATCCCCTCATAACCAAATCTTCTCTGTTGCAGGGCCTTCTGGTCGCCGTCCTCTACTGCTTCCTCAATCAGGAGGTTGGTGCCGTCAGACATTAGCAAACATCTCACAGACGCTGTGCAGAGCGGAGCTGCAGAGTCCTGTTTAGAGTCCTATTACGTGTCAGTGGAGGTGAAAGGTGTGGAGAGGCTGAACGTCCAAAAGCTATTTTCCACTTTTCCTTCCGTCTTGGACGGGAAGGACCTGGCGTTCTGTAAGGGCAGCAGAAAGCAGCCAGACAGACTCTCTGCTGCCGACGTTTAAATCTGCATTTGTGTAAGAGTCTCTGAACAGGTTAAACGAGCGGTTCCAGGCGGAGCCAAGAGGGTTTCAGCTCAATCTGCCCGAAACGTCACTCAACTTTTGGAGTGGAAATTATTTGTCCTTTTGTAACCATTTAGGACTTAATGATGAAAATAAATTAAAACTATTTAATTTTTTATCCCTATAATCATGATATAACCTTGTAATCAGTGTAATTATGATTAAATTTGGATTCATGACTGTAAAGAACCAAAAAAATGTCATTCTGATAGCTTTTTAAACTATTTTTTATCATTTACTACGATTTTTTTAGGCTATATTGGAGTTTAGCTAATATTTCAGCGACATGCTAGCTGTTTAGATCATTTAGACTTGTTTGTGTTTTAGGCTATTTTAAAGTTTAGCTATTTCAACAGCTACATGCTAACTGTTTTGGCTAATTAAACATTAAGCTAATAATTCAGCTGGCTATCAGCTTCATCGATTTCAACTTTCAACTTCAGCATTTTTATCTATCAATTTCAGCGTTTTCAGCGGCCAAATTCAGCTTATAGCATTCACACTAGCATTATCACAGGTAATGCTATATGTCTGTTTCACAGTTATGTTGAAAAAATTCAGTTTTAAAGTTTTAAAACTTTGTGTTCTGCAAGATTTTTATGCTATTTTTAGCTAATATTTCAGTTACATGCTAGCTGTTTTGGCTAGCCTAAGTTTTTAGGCTAATTTGGAATTAAGCTAATATTTTAGGTGGCTATCAGCTTTAGCTTTTTCAGATATTAATTTCAGCGGTTTCAGCTATCGGCTTCAGCGATTTCAGCAATCAATTTCAGCATTTTCAGCGGCTAAATTCAGTTTCCAGCATTCACACTAGCATTATCACAGGTAATGCTATATATCTAGTTCATGAATATTTTAAAAGTTACAGTTTTAAAGTTTTAAAAATATAGTTTTAGTTTGTTCCATAAATGTTTATCCCGTTTGTCCTGCTATCTCAGGTGTGTTTTGGATTTTGGCCTCTTGTGTGATTGACTTTGACCTCCTGCTGTACGTGAAGTTTGAATTCTTTTTAATGACCCACTTTCAGAGAAGAGACCTTCTGCAGAAAAGCTGAACATAAATGGAGAAAAAGCTTCATTTCTTGATGCTTTTATAGTTTTCTTACAGCATAAAGAAATGTTTTTTTCAAAAAGAGAATTTAAAAACGCAGCTCAGCCTTGAACTCTGAAACGCTGCTATTGAATTCCTTCAACTGGATTCTGTAAAGTTTCTCATATTTAAAACTTTGGACATTTTCAGGATATTTTCTTTTGTTCATCAACATTTTTCATTTGTACAAAGATTTCCACTTAGATTCTAGTAGTTAGCTTTAGAGGTGGTTTTCAAAGAAGGATAAAAGCACATTTAATGTTCCACTTTTTCTCAGGCTTTTGTTGATTGATTATTATTTTATTATTTATTTCAAACAATTTCAGTGTCAAATTGAATTTAAATAATCAAGTAGAGTTTCATTAAATGCTTGAAAAGGAGCAGCAAGAAGCAACTTTATACTCCCATCATCCTTTATGCTTTACAGTAAATGAACTTCTTTTATTTTTACGTAGTTTTGATAAAGTTTTCACAAAGTGGTACATAGTATTTACAGAATTTCACTGATTTTTGTTTTTTGTTTTAGTTTTTACATAGTTTTCAGGCTTTTATATAAACAGTTTAATATATTTGTATTTACAGTGTAAACAGTTCCACTCCATTATAGTTTACAGTAAATTCACTTTTTTACAGTTTTACATATTTTTTTTCTTGGATTCACACAATTTGACAAACTTTTAAATATATGTTACTGCTTTTCCATAGATTTACATAGTTTTACATATTTGAACAGTTTTATTCATAATTTTACAGTTATTTTTTAGTTCCACATAGTTTTATTTACATAGTTTTACATATTTTTACACATTGTTACATTGTATTATTTATATATATATATATATATATATATATATATATTAACAATTTCATATTGTTTGTTTATATATTTTTAAGTTTTTGTCCTAATAATTTTCCATAGTTATTTCTCAGTTTTAAACGGTTTTTGTATAGTTTTATTGTTTTTAAACAGTTTTCCTATTTTTATTTAAATATTTTGACATATTTATATGTAGTTTTCTAAATTTTTTTCATAGTTTTAAAAATTTTAACAATTCTAAATGGTTTGATTTTAATAGTTTTTAATATTTTTTTTAAGTTTTAGTTTTTATTTAATCTTACACACTACATTTTTCCATATTAAGTATGTTTATAATTCCACATGGTGTTTACATAGTTTAAATGTTCTATATAATTTTATAAACTTAGTTTTACATTGTTAATTTTTAGTTTACATAGTTTTATTATATTTTTATAGTTTACAGTTTTATAAAGTTTCATTTAGATACTTCTACAGTTTTTTTCAGTTTTTTTCATAATTTTACATAGTTATTACTTTACATTGTTTTTGTGTAGTTTTATAGTTTTTGAACATTTTTATATATTTTTATTTACATACTTTTACACATTTGTTACAGATTTTTTCATAATTTTTCTTAGTTATTTCTTAGTTTTACATAGTTAAGTTTTACATTGGTTTTGTATATTTTTATAGTTTAAAATTTCATCTAGTTCATTTATATTTATTTTTTATTTTATTTGGTTATTTCTTTAGCTTTATGTAGTTTTTTGTAGTTACATAGTTTTAAAGCAGCTTCATGTATTTTAAATACATACTTTTACACATTTTCAAATTTTTCTAAATACTTGTACTTGTTTATTTCTTTTTTTACATAGTTTTTGTGTAGTTTTATAGTTTTTAAACAGTTCCATATAGCTTTATGGACATACTTTGACATATTTTGTTCAGTAGTTCCTCACAGCTTCACATCTGTCACATCCGAACCTCTTTCCGAGCACCAACGCCCCTCTTCCTGTCCGACAGGTGCAGAAGGAGCTCCACATGCAGTGGCTGAGGTGGCGAGAGAGGAGCTACGGCGTGGTCTCACCTGCTGCAAAGGGCAGCCAGATGGACACGCCCTTCTAACACCTCCATGACGACCACCCCCCCGCGGGACTCGCTCTGCACACGGTGCACATCCACCATCCTGGTCCTCGTCCCTGACGCGCTCCAGTGCGTACGTCATTCCTCACCGTTTCATGACTGCACGCCGTCAGCCAGGACGGAGCGCGGCGCCTCACAGGAGAGTCCTCACCCGGATCTCTTGACATTTTACACACAGACGACACAGCAGCTCCTGCCAATTCTCATGAGCATCACCCAAACAACACAGTGGCTCATGAAAGGTCAGCTTTCAGACGCCGTCACACATCGAATCGATGGAGTGTAATCTGTCTAAGCTGGAGCTCAGAGCCTGACAATCACACGGCCACGTTATGAAGAAAAACTTCAATCACGTTGATTTGATTCCTGTGCTGCTGCATTCCATTTGCATTTTAATGTAAACACTGTTGGAATATGTTCTCAAGAAACCCTCCAGTGAGACGGACGAGCATGATGGGACTCTGAGCATGTTCACAGCAAAAGACCAGCGGATTGTTCACCGACAGGACGGTTAAACGTGTTAGGATCTCCTTGTGCTCGCCTATTTATGTATTTATTTAAACTGTTATCAGTACAGAAATGTATGTTTGTGTTCATGTAGATTAAAGCTGAGATGTTGTTCCCTCGTTGAGTTCCTGTCCTGTGATTTAAGCTGCACAAACACTGAAGCTAATCAGCTAACGAGAGTCTGAATTTAAACCAGAAAAAACAACTTCAGTGGCTGAGTTTAAGAAAAACAAACTAAGAAACTCTCGTGCCAGAATATTGATTAACAAAGAAAAACAGTGAGTCTGATTTAGAGTAAAATCTGACACAAAATCAGACTTATAATGATGCGTTTCTGAAAAAAAAGGCAGATGACTCCGAATCCAAATTCCATCTTTTAAAATAATTTTCATAATATTTAGAGTTTAGCTATTTTGGCAACATGATAACGTCTTTGGCTAATTTGTTGTCTGCTGGGCTTTTTAGGCTAATTTAGAGTTAAGCTTCTGTTTTCACAACAGGCTAACGACTAATTTAGTTTACTGAGGAATTTTAGGCAGTTATGGACTTTAGCTAGTACTTAAGCAACAAGCTAGCTTTTTTGGCAAAATATATTAAAAGGAACGCCTAATTATCAAAAAAATAAAATGTCAAACTATTATATTTTCTTTAAGGAAACATTTTGTTTTTAATTACACTGTATTTATGCAAAATTTGTTGGTAATGAAGAATTATAATACAGTTACAACAGGAGAGTCAAACTCAATCACACAGGGGGCCAAAATCCAAAACACACCTGAGGTCGCGGGACGAACTGGATAAACCTTTATTCAACACTCTTAAACTATGTTTTTAAAGTTTAAAACCGTAACTTTTTAAAATAATTATGAACTAGATATATATAACATTACTTATGATAATGTTAGTGTGAATGCTGGAAGCTGAATTTGGCTGTTGAAGATGCTGAAATTGATAGTTAAAAACACTGAAGGTGACAGTTCAAATATTAGCTAAATGCCAAATTAACCTGAAAAATAAAAAAAAAAAAAACTTGGGTTACTCAAAACAGCTACCATGTAGCTGAAAAAAATAGCTAAACTTCAAAATATCCTAAAAAACTGAAAAAAGCCTAAATTAGCCAAAACAGCTAGAAGTAGCTGAAATATTAGCTAAACTCCAAAATAGGTTAAAAATCTTAATAAATGTCAAAATAGTCCAAAAGCTAACAGAATGCCAATTTTTCAAACTTTAAAACTGTAACTTTTTAACATAATCATGAATAATGAAAAGGCAGGAATATTATTCCAGAATAAATCAACTTAAACCTTAAATAACTCTCAATATTTCACTCTCCATAAAAATATATTTTTAAAAAAAATATAAAAATGAGCGCAAGATAACATCAGGCCATCAATAACAATAAAATAAAATGATCTGGAGGGCCGGATCCGGCCCCCGGGCCTTGACTTTGACACATACAAACTCTTCTTTGACTCAACATTCAAATTAAATCTTTGTCTTTTTAAAGGACGGTGATCATGTACAGTCTATGACAGTGATGGACTAACACGCTGAGGAACGTCAGTAAATTCCTCCTAAAATCTCATTTTGTTCTTCTGTGTTATTGTTTACTTCCTCGTGACCTTCTGCAGAACTTTTTTATGTACAAATATGGATGAACTAGAATATTTGTTTGTTGTTTCCGGTGTGAACATTTGCTGTCTCCATCAGAGAGGATTCCTCCTCCACGGCTGCTCCTCTCCTGGGGGGTTTCTGGAATGGGAGGTTCAGGATGTGGTCTCGGGATCGTCCACCCCCCCTGCGCGCGCGCGCCACGAGGGGGGCAGGAGGAGGGGGAGGAGGGCAGAAAACCGCTTCCTGAGAGTCGGGAGGTTTTTTTCCCCCCGCGTGACTTTTGTGAAGGAGCCGCCGAACCCGAACCGAGCCGGTGAGTCTGAGTCCCGGTCCCGCGCGCCCACTCCTCCTCTGTTCCGGTGAACGGAGCCGTTTGTTTACGGAGCGTGTTTTTGGGTGAAGTTGATCTTTTGTTCTGCGCAGACGCGTGGGGGTGGGGGGGTAATAACAGACTGCAGCTGCGCCTGTCTGAACTGGAAGCAGGCGCGCGCGCCGGGCACCACGTGACCTTGAGTGTGCAGGAATGTCTGCTCCTCAGGTGATGCCTGTCCTCTGGACCGTCACCTCCGTCCTGCTCCTGGTCTCCTCCGTGGCGGGACCCTGGAGCGGCCTCCAGGAGAACGAGGTGGAGAAGGTGGACCCGAAGAGGAGACCCGGCGATGGAGGAGAAGATTCCAGGTCTCATGTGAGTCACGGCCCGGGGGCCGGATCCGGCCCGCCGTAGTCGACTAATTTAATAGTCGATTAGTCGACTATTAAATTAGTCGACTAATCGATCATTGAATTAGTCGACTAATTTAAAAGTCGATTAGTCAACTATAAAGATTAGTCGACTATTAAATTAGTCGACTAATCGATCATTGAATTAGTCGACTAATTTAATAGTCGATTAGTCTGTACTTTATATTCTATGGAGTCAGAGTGCATCATAGTTGAGCAAAGTTTTGAGCATTGAGCACCAAAAAAATAACTTTTTTTTCATATTTGAGTCAGTGAGACCAAAACTTTATCTTTAGTGAAAAACAGTTCTTTGTTTCAGATGCCGACCTCATTTATTTGTGTGATTGCTTAGTCAGCATTCACACTAAAGTGATTCTCCTGCTGCTTTCTGTTCGTTTTTCAGCAGGTAAAAACTCCATCACACTTTCAGAGATTTCATTAATCTTGGTATCCAAACGTTCAGCTCGTTCAGGACGTTACTGCTTGAATTTTTGGTATTTATAAACTTTATAGTTTTTAAAATATTGAGCAAAATATGCCCCATAGGAAATGAATGAAAGTCTTCAAAAGTCAGAATTTTAAGCAGATTATCAACAAACCTTTAAATATATTCATGGGTTATGTTTTCATCTTTTATAGTAATTTTTCCAAAAAATTTGTAATTTAGCTAATATATTAGCAACATGCTAACATTTTTGACTAATTTAGCTTACTGAGGAATTTTTGTTATTTTTTAGTTTAGCTAATACTTAAGCAATGTGCTAGCTTTTTGGCTAATTTGGCATCTACTAAGGGTTTTTATGCTAATTTTCAGTTTAGCTAATATTTTAGCAACATGCTAACATTTTTGGCTAATTTTCTATCTAACTGAGGTTTCAGACTAATTTAGTGTTTAGCTTCTAATTTAGCAACATGCTAACGGTTTTGGCTAATTTGATGTACTAAGGAATTTTAGGCTACTTTGGAGTTTAGCTAATATCTTAGGAACATGCTAACTTTTTTGGCTGATTTATTATCTACTCCGGTTTTATAGACTAATTTTTGTTTAGCTTCTACTTTAGGAACATGCTAATGTTTTTGACTATTTTTTTTACTCTGGAATTTTAGGCTATTTTGGAGTTTAGCTAATATTTTAGCAACATGCTAACGAATTTGGCTTATTTTTTATCTACTGAAGTGTTAATAGGCTTTTTAGAGTTTAGCTTCTTTTTTAGCATCAGGCTAATGTGTTTGACTAATTTAGTTTACTGAGGGATTTTGGGCTAATTTGGAGTTTAGCTCATTTTTAAGCAACATGCTAAATATTTTTGCAAAATTGGCATGTATTAGGAATTTTTACTACAAATTTTTCAGAAATTGAGGTTAACTTCAGCCGTCTTTCATAGTTCTTTCGCAAAATTTCCAGTCTTGTTGCTAATTTAACATTTTGCAAATAGCTTTTGCATTTTCAGTAAATCCCTGCAGCAGTTAAAGTCAGTTGTGTCACCATTTTCAGCAAAAAAGCGTGCACACTAGCATTATCGCAGGTAATCTTGTTTTAACACCAGAAACTAACAAAGGACAGAGGCTGCATGATTCATTAAAGGTTCAATAAACTATCATCTTCATTGTCTTTATTTTTAATTAGTCTAAAGCTAATGGTGGTTAAGATGTGTGCTCTACATCCACTTTGTGAATGACCAGATTAGTCGACTATTAAAATAATCGTTTGTGGCAGCACTATTCTGGAATAATATTCCTGCCTTTTCATTATTCAAAGTTCTGTTAAAAAGTTCGTTTTTTAAAGTTTTAAAATGTAGTTTTAGTGTTCAATAAATGTTTATTCTGTTCGGCCCGCGACCTCGGGTGTGTTTTGGATTTCGGACCCCTGTACGATTGACTTTGACAGCTAGATTTCTCTCTGAGGTCACGAGGAGGAACTTCAGCTTCTTTGTGTCTCCAGCAGGTCATTGAAAACGCCCTCCTGAAGCTCAGTGAAGCCCTGTGGAGCCACACGGACTCATGTGAGTCTCTGATCCTCCTGGAGCCTCCTGCTGCTCCTTTCTCCTGAATCTGCTTCCTCTTTGCTTGAACCTCTCAGCCCAGCTGCCTCCTCCTGCTCCTCCGAGCTCCACTCCTGCTCCTCGGTGTCCGGGGAACCAGCAGATGCAGAAGAGCGGCTGTGGATGTCCACCTGGAGCCACGAAGACCGGAGACACCTGCAGCTGCGCCGTGGGGTTCGCTCTGAACACGGGGGGGGAGTGCACAGGTAAGAGCTGACCCCGACCAGATCGTCTTCAGAAGAATAACGTCTGCTCTCTGTGAGGGAGGATCTTCACCTCGTCGTTCCTCTCTGGACAGATGTTGATGAGTGTGGAGGAGACGAGCCGTGTGGCCCCCACGCCATCTGCACCAACACCAGGGGCTCCTACTCCTGCCGCTGTAACCGTGGTTACCTGATGGGCTCCGGAGGGTGCCAGGGTTTGTAAGCCTCTGTGTGTGATGCCTTTTGTCGCTGTTTTTAGGGCTGTTTCCCTGAACTCCTGCTGTAACCTGTTTCCATGGCGGGTTTTCACAGACGTGGACGAATGCGCGCTGGCGGAGGTGACGGGCCTGCTGGCGTGTCAGAGCGACGAGGAATGCACAAACACCCTGGGCTCCTTCATCTGCTCCTGCCCCACAGGATACGTGAGGGCTCTGCACGGGCAGGGATGTGTCGGTACGACGGAAACACACATAATTAAACCCAAATACAAATACTTCTGCCTTCGGGGATGAAAGATGAAGCTTTAAAAACACTATTTTGGCAGCAAACGCATGAAAAAATACATCTAAAACTAGAAAAATTCCATCACCTGCGATAATGCTAGTGTGAACGCTGTTTGCTGAAGGTAATCACTGAAGACGCTCAAGCTTTTTGCTGAAAATGGTGACGCAATGTACTTTTATTTCTAAAAGGATCTGCTGAAAATGCAAAAGCTATTTGCAAAATGTTACATTTGCTAAAAGACTACAAATTTTGTTAAAGAACTATGAAAGAGTGCTTCAGTTGACCTACATTTCTAAAAAATGTATTGTAAAATTACTTAAAAAGCAATAATATATGACAACTTTGCAAAAATATTTAGTCTGTTTCTTAAATATGAGCTAAACTCCAAATTAGCCTGAAAACCTTATTAGATAATAATTAGCCAAAAAGCTAGCTCATTGTTTAAACATTAGCTAAACTCCAAAATGGCCTAAAATTCCTCAGTAAACTAAATTAGTCAAAAATGTTAGCATGTTGCTAAAAAATTAGCTAAACTAAATTTTTTTTAAATTACTATAAAGATGAAAACATATCTCATGAACATATTTAAAGAATTGTTGATAATCTACTTAAAATTATGACATTTGAAGACTTTCTCCTTTATTTTCTATGAGGCATATTTTACTCAATATTTCAAAAATGATAAAGTTTATGAAAACCAAAAATACAATCAGTATGTCCTGAACGAGATGAATGTTTGATACCAAGATTAATTGAATCTCTGAAAGTGTGATTGAGTTTTACGTGCAGAAAAACATCCAGAAAGCAGCAGCAGAATCACTATAGTGAACGCTTAGATGCAAAACATCTGTATGTGATAGAATAAACTTATTTTAAGGTAAAAATGTTTTAAAATGATTCTGGAGGAGCTTCAGGTTTTTGTCAGGTTTGATGTGAATCCAGCAGACGGGAACTTTTGAGAAGAAAAGTAGGACAAGGACGACCCCCCCCCCCCGCGACACCTTAAGACGTGTTTGGAGAACAAACGGGACAAAACAGTCCAGGAAAACCTTCAGCTTCGTCTGTTTTGAGAAAGAAGACGTGAAACGTTCTTCTCACAGACGGTTGAAGGACGAACAGCTTGAAGAGTCTCTGCAGCGTAAAAACGTCTCTATATTTATGTCTTCTGTGAGGGTTTTGTTGACCTTCAAACTCCATTTCAAAGTGGAAAGAGAGTCAAAATATTGTTAAAGTTCCATTTTTTAAACATTTGTTAAAGCGTTCTCAGTGCTTTTTCAGTTATGATTGTGTCATTTTTTGACAAAAAAAAAAAAAAAAGTCGTTTTCTAGGACATAGTTTCTGCAGAGCGGTAGGAGTTCGTTAGAAATCCATCCGAGTTGTGGGCGGGACTGTTGGCGTGGAGCAACCCCACCCCCACTTTGCCTGTCACCTCGAAATGAAGTCAATTGAGTCGCCATTTTTCCGCGGTGCGGATATCGCCCAATCAGCCATTTTGGGACCGGGCGACGTTAGTGAGCAGTGATTGGTCCGAGAGTCTGTCAATCAAACATTGGCTTACAGCCCATCATGGAGGTTGTTGGTTTGTCCTCCTGATCTGCGTCTGCACAGATGTGGACGAGTGCAGCTTCGAGGAGCAATGCCGGCGTGATCTGGGAAACGTGTGCGTGAACACGGCGGGCAGCTTCCTGTGTCAGTGCGGGCTGGGATTCAGAGCGGGAACCCCCGGCTGCCTCGGTAAGAGTTTGGCTCCTGCATGTTTGGATGTGATTCTCCGTTCTGCACAGACGTTCAGGATGTCCTCTGACGGCGTGGACGTTTGAGGAGCTCCAGTTCTCCAGCAGCAGTCATGGACTGAAGGATCAGATGTTTGCACAATTCTTCTTTCATACGGCAACTTAGAGCAAAAGTTTGAGCGAAAACTCCCCAAAAATTGCACACACATTAAATTCGGCATAGTGAAACCCCGCCCCCCAGAAATGATGACATCACAATGGGAGAAACCGTAAAAAAAATGGGGCCAAAATCTCTTGTGAGGCTCAAAAATACGTCAAAATCCACTAATGAAGCCAGAACACACGTGTCACGGACACCCAAAGGAAGCTTTGAAATTATTATGGGATGGCAACAGGACCTGCGGCTTTGCGGCCATGTTTTTGCACAATATTGAAAAAAAAAACGTTTGAGCAATCTTCACAAAATTTCACTCTGATATCACCAGGTTAAGTCTACAACTCAACCAAAGCTTTGTTGACATTTGACCTCAGAAGGAGGCGGCCATGTTGAATTTTACGAAAACATCCCCTTTAGTACCAGTCAAATAAATCCACAAATCATTTTTTTATAGTTGGTAACAGTTTTGGTTTTATAGTTTTCTTTTTATTCAAGTTTTAAATTTTCATTTTTTTCAATTTATGATTTCATTTTCAAAATTTCATTTATCTCCAAATTTACAATTTTTTTTCAAATTCGCAATTTTGTTTGTACATTTTAATTTTTTTTCTATTTTTAAATCTTTTGGTCAAATTTTCATTTTTTCATGTTTTCATGTTTTTTCAAATTTACAGTGTTGTTGAGGAATTTGAATTTTTTTGAAATCTTCAATTTTTTTGTCAAGTTTCCTTTTTTTATTTTTTCTATTTTTTCAAATTTACAGTTTTGTTGTTAAATTTTCATTTTTTTCAAATTTTCTTTTTTTTTCAAATTTACATTTACAATTATGTAAAAAAAAAACCTTCTCATATTTTTAATTTATTTTTCAAATTTACAATTTTGTTGTCAAATTTTCATTTATTTTTGTCAATTTTACAATTTTTTTTGACAAATTCTATTCTTTTAGGATTTTCTGTTTTTTTTTGTTAATTTTTTATTTGTTTGTTTTCAAATGTTCCCTTTTTCCCGAATAAACAATCTGTTTCTTCATTCACTTTAAGCTGATCCTAAATTGACTCCAAACTTAGATTTTTTACTTAATATTTTGAAATCTAAAACATGAATCTTTTTCTCCAGCTGAACAAAACAACATAACATTCGATATCAACATATTAGGAATGTGGGCGGGGTTAACAAAAAATGTGCGTTTCCACAAAAGTTTGCTTTTGTAGATTCTTCTGAGAATTCTTCAGACCTGTTCATCACTCCCAGGTGACTCAAAAATAAAATAGTTGCTATGGAGATAAAACCCACAGAAAAGTCCTTTTTCTTTTCCTAATTTGTCTCTGATTGGGTGGGAGGGGCAGAAGAAGAAAGTGAGGTTCTTAAGCAGCCGCTCAGCCAGGGAGGGCAGGTGTGAGGGGGTTCTGGGACGTGGCGAGGGCAGGTGTGAGGGGGTTCTGGGACGTGGCGAGGGCAGGTGTGAGGGGGTTCTGGGACGTGGCGAGGGTTCTGGGACGTGGCGAGGGCAGGTGGCACCTGCGGGCCTCACGCTGCCTGCAGCTTTATTTTAACCTTTTTTCTAAATAAAAGTCTTCTTGACCGTTTTCTGTTTGTCGTCTTTCTTTGTTTCTTCTGCTCCTTCACCTGCTGCTGCTCTCCAGACTCTGAGAGTCAGGAAGTCCTCCTGACGTTTAACACTTCCACTTCCTGCCTTTGTGTTGAATTTGTTCCGTTGAGCACGAGCAGAACTTGATGATTTCATCTTCACCCGGCGTGCACGCTCGCGCTTTGACTTCTTCTTCTTCAGATGTGGACGAATGTCTGGAGAGTCCCGGGTCGTGCGATGGGCGGGGGGTGTGTGAGAACACGTTTGGGAGCTACAAGTGTGTTTGTCCACCCGGTTACCGTGGAAACGGCTCACACTGTGAAGGTAAATCCTCTAATTTTGGGAAAGTCGCTCCACATGTTTAAGGGTTCAGCGACTGAATCTCTTCCAGACGAGAACGAGTGCGCCTCAGGGAGCCACAGGTGTGACATCAACGCGCGGTGTGGCAACGTGATCGGCTCGTATTTCTGCCAGTGTTACCAGGGCTTCAACGGTGACGGGCACACCTGTTACGGTGAGGACCGACCGCCGCGTCTCCCTGCAGCAGCAGAAACGGTGGGTGGTTGTCACGGCGCCCCCTTGAGGTCACTTCTCTTACAGACATCGACGAGTGTCTTCTGAACGCCGGCGGCTGTGAGCACAACTGCACCAACGAGCCGGGGGGGTACAGCTGCAGCTGCGCCGCAGGTTACCAGCTGGAGCAGGACGGACACACCTGCACAGGTAAAGGAAGCCCCGCCTTTTTATTACAAACATGTCAACAACAAACATTTTCCAATATTAAAAATCAAAAGCAAGACAAAAAAAATCAAAATTATAAAACACATGGTTCTATTTTTTATTGTAGATAAACACATAAACATGTAAAATAGCAACGACAACCAGACTGTACACAGAGTAAATACAACTGAGGCCGTCAGCTATCAGTTTCTGTGTTTTCAGCTATTAACTTCAGTGTTTTCAGATATGAATTTCAGTGTTTTTTTCAGCTAACAACTTCAGCATTTTCAACTATCAACTCCAGTGTTTTCAGCTTTTAACTTCAGCATTTTAAGCTGTCAGCTCTAGTGTTTTCAGCTGTCATCTTCATCGTTTTCAGCTATCAGTTTCAGCATTTTCAGCTATCAGTTTCAGCATTTTCAGTTGTAAATTTCAGCATTTTCAGCTATCATCTTCAGTGTTTTTAGCTATCAGCTTCAGCATTTTCAATTATTATCTTCAGCGTTTTCAGCTATCAGTTTCAGCATTTTCAGCTGTAAATTTCAGCGTTTTCAGCTTTTAACTTCAGCATTTTAAGCTGTCAGCTCTAGTGTTTTCAGCTGTCATCTTCATCGTTTTCAGCTATCAGTTTCAGCATTTTCAGTTGTAAATTTCAGTGTTTTCAGCTATCATCTTCAGAGTTTTTAGCTACCAGCTTCAGCATTTTCAGCTATCAGTCTTAGCGTTTTTAGCTATCATCTTCACCGTTTTAAGCTTTCAGTTTCACGGTTTTCAGTTATCAATTTTAGTGTTTTTAGCTATCAGTTTCAGCATCTTCAGCAGCCAAATTCAGCTTCCAGCATTCACACTAGCATTATCACAGGTAATGTTGTATATCTAGTTCATAATTATGTTAAAAGGTTACGGTTTTAAAGTTTTAAGAATGTAGTTTAAGAGTGTTTGATTTAGAGTGTTCCATAAATGTTTATCCTGTTCGACCTAAAGTGTGTTTTAGATTTTATCTCCTTGTGTGATTGAGTTTGACTCTCCAGCTGTAGACTTTAATCAGGTAAATCCAGTTCTCAGTCCCTTCCTGACTCGTAGTCGTAGTCGTTCCTCATGAGCTTTTCCTTCCATTCGC
This sequence comes from Oryzias melastigma, assembly GCF_002922805.2. Taxonomy (NCBI): domain Eukaryota; kingdom Metazoa; phylum Chordata; class Actinopteri; order Beloniformes; family Adrianichthyidae; genus Oryzias; species Oryzias melastigma. The sequence goes on along the minus strand of NC_050515.1, from coordinate 1,613,274 downwards.
TGCTGCTTTCTTAGAAACAGACTTTGATAAGTTATTAGCATGCGCTGTTGCGCTTCACTGCGTCACCTCAAACTCAACTCCAGATCCAAACACTGAAGTCCAGAACTGAGGAGCAGCCAGGAAATGATGTTCTTTATCGAGCCGTGCAGTCATAACAGATACTTTTTTAATTTCTCAGCATAAAGAATGAACTTAAGCGGCTTTGGGAAGAACAGAACCGTCCTCTCCGTGAAGGTTGCCATGTAATAAATCAATTTGGCAGCTTGTAACTTGGCTGCGTAATGAATTTGTCGGTGAAGTGTGACTCCGTCCTCGCCCTACAGGAGGATTCCCGCTCTCACGGAGCGATCGCTCCTGAAAACCTTCACCCTGACTGTGCAGAGAGAAGTTTGTGGAAGCTGCTGGAACCTTTCATTTCTGTGATGGCATGTTGTGATCCCCAGATGTGGACGAGTGCGGCGGTCCGGGCGCGCCCTGCCAGCACATTTGCATCAACACTCGGGGCTCTTTCGGCTGCTCCTGCAGGCCGGGCTTCCAGCTGCACATCGATGGCTCCACCTGCGTGGGTCAGTCCCTCCCGGACACGCTTCCACTTAGCGCCGCGCTCGGAGCGCTCATTTTCAGTCATTTCCTCTGGCTAATTGTCAGCAATTTGTCCAGCATGCATAAACAGCAGGATCCGTGGTCGCCCTCCTCGCCATTATGCACGTGTGGACAGTCATGCAGCTTTTACGAAGAGTAGTGAGAGCGTTAGTGGGAAAGGTCTCAGCCGATTCACTTTGTGCACACAGACGTCGACGAATGCAAACTGCAGAACGGCGGCTGCTCCCACGTCTGCACCAACAGCGCGGGAGGACACGCCTGCAGCTGCCCCGCCCCCCTGCTGCTGGACCGGGACCAGCTCACCTGCACCAGTCAGTCCCTCAGACACGAAACCTAAAGAGAGGAAAAAACGCAGTGAAGAAGCTGAGCTTTTGTCTGAGCAGATGCTACTTCCTGTACGTGGAGGAACGGGGGCTGTGACCACGGCTGTACGGTGTCCGCCGAGGGACACATCCAGTGCAGCTGTGGAAGCGGCTGGAAGCTGGCGGAAGACGGCAGGAGCTGCGAGGGTGAGGCTCCGTCTAAACCGTCACGTTAACACGCAGGAAGTGACTTATTGGAGGTTATGACTCAAAATCGGACACGTTAAACCAGCTGAACGACCATTTTCTGTTTAATGCTCCTTTTCACACTTTCTCTGATTTAAATGTTCAAACATTTAATTTTTAGTGGACTCAAAACTCTTCAAATATCATATTTGTTCTACATTCAGTTACAGTTGTGACGGTTTTCTCTTTCAAAAATAATGCAAACACTGTAAATTATACGTTCAATTGGCTGTAAAATGTAAATAAAAGAAAACAATGAATAGATAAAGCCACAAATTGTCATTTTCCATCATAAAATTCATTAAATCTCTTTATTTCTAAAATGAAAAATCAAAATAAATTCCTTCAAACTTTAGTTATTTATGTCTTTAAACAATTTTTTTTAGGAATTTCTGAAAACCCTAAAATTTCTGTTCACTGGTGGATTTTTCAGAGTAATTGACAGTAGAGACTTTATATGGAGGCATCTATGTGCCACTATTTTACAAGCAAAAGTCACAGTTTGGAGATCATCATTTTCTAAGTTGCAAACAAAATGTAAAGTTTTAAGAACAAAACTTTATACTTTGCAAATGAAATTGCCAAAAAAAAGTCAGATCATTTTAAGATTATTTTAGATAATTTCTATGTTTATTTAAAGATCATTTAAAAAGCTATTTTATGCCATTTTTAGATCATTTTTATAAAACATTTTTAGATCAATTGAACAATATTTTAAGATTATTTTATGAGATTTTTAGATCATTTAAGATCATTTTTAGATTATTTTAGGATAGTTTTAAATATTTTTGATAATTTTTAGATAATTTTCAGAATATTTTTGGATTATTGTAAGATCATTTTTTATAACTTTTAGATAATTTTATATCATTTGAATATGATTTTGGGGCATTATTTTAAGACAATCTTAAGGTTATTTTAGATTTATTTTTAGTGCCGGAAATCGATTAAAAAATAATTAACGAATTAATTACAAATCTGGAAAAAATTAATCGCAATTAAATTTTTGTTACAATTTTTCCCAGCCACTTATTTATTAGTTATTTTTATTCCTAAACAAATTGTTTTAGGAATTTCTGAATAAAAAGCTCAACTTTCAGTCCACTGGCTGATCTCTGGTGGAGCAGTTTACATTCGAGGTTTTATATGGAGGGATTTTTGCGCCACCATATATTTTAGGTCATTTTAAGATCATTTTTTATTTTATTTTATTATAATAATTTTATTATTTTTGAGTAATTTTTAGATAATTTCAAAATAATTTTAATATCCTTTTAATATCATTTTTTGGAATATTTTTGGATTTTTTTAAGATCATCTTAAGGCTATTTTACATAATTTTAGATTATTTTAAGGTTATTTTACATCATTTTAGATTATTTTAAGGTTATTTTAACATCATTTTTAGATCATTTTTGATGAACAGGAACACGCCACTTTTGTTAAACTATTTATTAAACAGATTATTTGTCATTTTTCTAAACTCCAGTTTGAAACATGATCGTCTGTATTCGGCTGTCAGTTAAATTCTGGAACCATAAAGATCCAGATGAACCTCCTGGTTTCTATCCGGAGCTTTCCTGCAGTCGTGGGATATGAAAACCTTTCCTCTCTGTGCTCAGACGTGGACGAGTGTGGAGACTTCACAAACGGAGGTTGTGAGCAGCTCTGCCAGAACCGGCCCGGCGGGTTCAACTGCAGCTGCAAGGACGGGTACGAAGTGCGGGCGGACGACCCCACCAAGTGCCTGCGTGAGTCGGACGCCGCGTGCGGCGAGCGTGATCCCGTCTGATGACAGTTTGACTCCAACATCCTTCCTGATTCACAAATGTGTGTTCCAGCCGTGTGCGACCCCCCCTGTCAGAACGGCGTCTGTGTCGGCCCAAATACCTGCGAGTGTCCTCAGGGGTTTCCTCGCTCTGGCTGCTCAGGTACCACCTTCCTCTGTGGAGGAGCAGAGAACTAAAAATGTTTTTGTTGTGCAGGAAGATTCACAGGAGTGTGTTTGGCGACATCTAGTGGTAACATGGAGCTACTGCAGCTGTTAAAACCAGTAAAACTTCCTTTAATGCGTTTTTGCTGCAATAATAATAAAGTATCTCTGCAGCAGCCATGAAAAACAGCAGAGCTTCCTTTGGCGAACATCTCCTCTCAAATCCTTCATCAAAGGAAGGACGGCGTGTTCGTTCCATATTTGCCTAAATTCCCGACATTCGTTGCGTCATCGAGCGATCTTTTGGGGTTTGAGCTGCGACACATGAAAGCCGTTTGGTTTGATGAGCTGCAGAGAGTCAGAAGTTAAAGCAGGAACAAATATCCTGCAGCCAAAACAAGAACGTTCGTTCAGGAACAGAAAGTTCCGACGAAGAAATCCAAACGGGGATTTCTCGGAACTCCGAGGAACACAAACACGCCGGAGAGTTCTGATCCGACTTCAACGGTTTAAACATTAAATCATCATTAAATTTGATTCAAGGCTCATTTCTTACTGTTGAACCTTAGGGTTGAGTTTTGAATGTCTTTTTCCCTTTGCCTTATATATTTCATTTAAAACAGTTTTTTAAATATTTTTCTAAAAGAACAGATGATATTCTTCACTTTCCAAACTGTTAATGTTGTTCTTAAAGACCTTAATAATAAAATAGTTTATAAAAACATCCTCTAAAAATATGGTTCTTAACATTTTATTATATTTCTGACACTAGTTTGCTGTAAACCAACTGTAATATGAAAGTTGTCTTTTATTCTTTTATATATTATTTGTAGAAATTAGTTCATTTTTAGTGAATAATTACTGTTAACTCATTTGTTCTACATTGTTCTATTATTATCTGTGCAATAACCAGCAATAATAATAATAAAAGCAAATCTTTTTACTAATAAAACATGATAATAGAGGCTAAAGCAGAATCTAAATGAAATGAAAATTAGGAAAAGTCAAATGAAAACAATTGTTTTAAGAAAAATCCTGTGATAATTAAACAAAATATGGATTTTTTTATAATTCAAAGAGTTTTCAATTTGTAATTTGATAAAGAAATTTTAAAATGCATATTTCAGTTTAGAATTTACCATAAGAATTGTAAATCTTTAAAAATATCATTTCAAATAAAAACAGGAAAAGTTGCATTAGCTGTAATAATGTTAATGTGAACGCTTTTAGCTGAAAGTATTCGCTGAAGATGCTGAAGCTTTTTGCTGAAAATGGTGACGTGATTTACTTTAATCACTAAATGGATTTTCTGAAAATGCAAAAACTATTTACAAAATGTTAAATTTGTTAAAAAACTGGAAATGTCGTCATAGAACTATGATAGAGCGCTGAAGTTGACCTAAATTTCTGAAAGATTTTTAGTAAAATTGCTTAAAAATTCCTAATACAAGTAAATATTTAGTGTGTTGCTTAAATATGAGCTAAACTCTAAATTAGCCCAAAAACTGTAGTGCAAAAAAAAAGAAAAAGTTAGCATTTTGCTTAAATAGTAGCTAAACTTAAAAAAAAATGCTAAAACTCCTCAGTAAACTAAATTAGCCAAAAACGTTAGCCTGTTGCTAAAATAGAGGCTAAACTCTAAATTAGCCTTAAAAAACCTCAATAGATGCCAAATTAGCCAAAAAGCTAGCTTGTTGGCTAAACACTAGCTAAACTCCAAAATAGCCTAAATATCCTCAGAGAACTAAATTAGTCAATGTTGGCATCGTGTTAAAATAGAAAGTAAGAACTAGATTAGCCTTTAAAACCCTCATAGATAACAAATTAGCCAGAAACGTTAGCATGTTGCTAAAATATTAGCCAACAAAGCCCATGAATATATTTAAAGGTTTGTTACTAATCTATTTAAAATGTTGAAATGTGAAGACTTTCTCATTCATTTCCAATGGAGCATATTTTCCCCAATATTTCAAAAACTATAAAGTATAAATACCAAAAATTCAAGCAGTAATGTCCTGAACGAGCGTTTGGATACCAAGATTGATGAAAGTGTGATTGAGTTTATGTGCCGAAAAACATATGGAAAGAAGCAGGAGAATCACTCTAGTGTGAATGATTACAACTAAATCTGTTGTATTTTAAACTGCCGTGGGGGTTTTGGTTTTTAACCCTAAAAATGACATTTCTATTCATTGTTCATTGTAAATTAATTTTAAAGTAACATAAATCTTTGATATTTTCGTTTTCTTTTGTGTTTTTGAGTCAAAGTTCCCTGGTATTATCCATCTCAATTGCAGGACGTTTTCTAACATTTTCTGAAAACCAAAATGAAATCCTTTTGAAAACTAATGAATCCTAATGAAAACTTCACATATGTTGACTGTAGAATACGAACTGTTGAAATGACAAAATTCAACATTTGATTTCTGAATTGTAAAATACATTTATGGTAACTTAAGGATTTTTGCTTTATTTAACATTGTTTTGACGTCAGTATTGTATGGAGCTAAATTGAGGGAAATAATATTTGAAACCCAAATAAAACAAATAGAGAAAAATAATTTGTGTTTGGCCAAAAAAAGTAAAATGTCCAAAACTTTTTTGCTGATCTAAAATAAACTTAAATATTTTTTGCTTCAAATGTTCTATTTTATAGGTTTCAACATTTTTTTCACATTTAACTCTTTTTTTAAAATGATTTGGTTTCCAAATCTGAAAGATTAAAATTTTGATTTTTTTAAAACCTAAAACATAATGTTTGAAGTTGAAAATATTAAATTTTATTTTAGAACAGCAAAAAGTTTTGAACATTTTACTTATTTTGGCCAAACACAATATTTTTTTATTTGGGTTTGAAATAATATTGTCACTAATTTAGCTCCATAGATTGTAACTGTTCATCCTTTTGAATGATGTGTGAGTAAATAACCATCAGATCTCCAGATTTATTTTTATTTATATTTTCCCGTGTCAGCCGTGTGTTCCCCCCCCTGCGCTCACGGCGGCACCTGTGTGCGCTGGAACCAATGCTTGTGTCCTCCAGGTTGGACGGGAGCCACGTGTCACACAGGTACGTCACCTGTAGCAGAATCCTGTCTGCCAAAAGGGGCGGAGCTACAAGACTAAACTCTAACCTGTGAATGGAAAAGCGTTTGTCTTTTTTACGGTTTTGAGTGAGATTGCCGTAAATTTGGTTTCTGGTTCTTCCTGGTTCTGTTCTTCAGCCGTGTGCGAGTTACCTTGTGCTAACGGGGGCCGCTGTGTGGACCCCGACACCTGCCAGTGCCCCTCCGACTACACCGGCCCTCAGTGCCTCTCGCGTGAGTCACCAAATCCTGCAGCTTCTGCGTCAACGTTTTGGCCTTCAAAATAAAATAACGGCAAGTTTTTCCAGCCGTTCACCTGAGTTCCTGTGTTGCAGCGCTCTGCACTCCTGCCTGTCAGAACGGAGGGAGGTGTGTGGACGTCAACAAGTGCACCTGTGCTGGAGGATGGCAGGGAGCGCGCTGCCAGATCGGTGAGGGGAGAACCCGGGGGAGTTTATGACCCAGGGGGCTCTGGGACGGATGTGGAATGTGTGACACCGACGTTATGGTGTCAATGAGCAACCCAACAAGGTTTTTCAAAATAAAACAGGCGCCAGACAGAAGGAATGGATCTTATTTTATTTTTAACATTAATAATTACTAACAGGAATTCGTTCCAAATTTTTAACCCCTTCCTGAACTGATCCTAGTCGCCACTCAACAGTTTGTTAGTCGGGGGCTGCTTGAAGAGAAAAAATACTAAAAATCAATTTGATCCATTTTTTTACTGACCAACAAGATCCACTAAATCCCTCCTAACCGTTTAAAAATCGACTTTATGTTTTTGTGGACATTAAGTCATTCAGTCAAATGTGGCCTTTAAATATTTACAGTAATTAAATTTTATGACAGTTATATTAATCTATTTGTAACCATTATAACTTATTTTACTTTTGACAGCAGCACATATCTGTTCTTTTCAAAATAAAAATAAGATCCTCCTGCTGCAGCAAACGTACTGGAGTTAAATATGATAACCTGGAATACCGTACAGTCATGACTTTAGAGACTCACCTGTAAACCATCGTGAGCACTGATAATAACAAAGAAATGTTCCATCACTCTGTTCTACAAATACAATTTGGATAAACGACTTTAAATCTTTTTATCCACAAAATCGCTTCATTTTGAGTTTTTGGGATGATTTTTACTGTTGTTGCACAAAATTGGGTAAAAAACAAATATATTTGAATGAATCTCAAGTGATGAGTTATTTAGTTTTGATATGTTTTATTAACGACTAAAAGATTTTATTGAGGTTGACAGATTTTTATAGATCAAATCTCTGTGATGCTCAGCAAACAGAAACGATCCCAGGAGGTTCTGATACGGAATAAACTGATTTGCTCAAAGCTCGTGATGCACGATAATATCGGTTAGCGATAATTATCGGCCAATAATGGACATCATGACGTCACACTGATAATTCCGATAAGAAAAATATTGCAATATTGCCTGATTTATTCTGTAATAATAATCGTCTGTTTTTATTCATATTTATAACTTGTTTTAGAGTGTCCACTAACGTTTTTCCTGTTCGTCTGCCACCCCAGGTGTGATTTACGGCCTTTTTCCTTGATATTTCTAACTGTTCCTTCCTCTCGTCGTGTGGAAGCTGATTTTCTCCGATCGGATCTAGATTAAAGGCGTTCCGGTTAAACCTTTGACTGTGTCCGTCAGAGCCGGTCCGGTGTCCCAGGCCGTGTGAGAACGCAGGTGTGTGCGTGGGCCTGAGCCGCTGCCGCTGCCCCAAAGGCTTCAGCGGGACCTTCTGTGAGAGCGGTGGGTGGAAGCATCTCATCAGACGAAAGGCTTCCGCGCTTCTGTGGCGCTGAGTCGTCTGTTCTTCCCGCCTGCAGCCGTCACCACGCCCTGCGTGCCCCCGTGTCAGCACGGCGCCACCTGCAGCCCTCACAACACCTGCACCTGTCCTCCGGGCACGGCGGGCCTGCGCTGTGAGAAACTGTGAGTCCTGCAGCTCTCCTCTTTGGTTCTGAAGGTCCACTGTGATCCTGTGTGGGCTGGTTCCTCCCTCAGAACCTGTCCGGTCATCACCGTGGTGGTCAGCATGGCGAGAGCCGTCAGGAAGGCCTTCAGGGAAAGCTTCGTGGATCGCTGCGGACCTCTGGGAGTTCAGCTGTGCACCAAATACAGGTTCTGGTTCTGTGCTGCAGCGTCCCGGACCCTCAGAACTTATGCTGACAGGTTCTGGTTCTGCTCGTAGGATAAACCAGGCCCGGGTCTACCTGCAGGCCTACAGGGTCGGCTACAGGATCCAGTGTCCCGAGAAGACCGGCAGATAAGTTCTGGTCCGGCTCGACTGGAAAAGGATCCAACGTCCAGACACCTTCAATGTGTCACCGTTTTTATCCTGGTTCCTGTTGAGGATTTTCGTTCTTATTGACGTTTATTGATCCAGTTTGAACCAATCAGATGAAAAGAATAAATCCACGATCCGTCAAAGTTTACTGGAAGAACAGAATCTTAATGATTGTTTTAACTGGAAAACTTTTGATCCATAAAGTTTTAAATCTGTATTAAGACACTAAAGAGTTGACAAACTTATTTGGAGAATTTGTGTTTTTTTAAATATCCAAACAATAAAGATTCACAAGAAACACGACAGGTGAGTCGTGAACGTTTGATCGTGCAGAATTCTTCATGTCAAAGTCAACTTTTTAAAAAGGCTTAAGATGAGGACTAACTACTAACTAACTACTAACTAACTACTAACTAACTACTAACGCAGCACTAGCAGGATCCTTGTTCAGTCTGCAGGATTTGGGGGCGGGGTTAATAAATCTGTGACACACCTGCGTATCACCTGACGTGTTGTTCACCTGTTCACTACAACCTGTCGGCCGCAGCATAAAAACACAGGAAGGTTTTCTCTTACGGGTCAATAAGCGGTGATGACCTGGATGCTTCATGCGGGTCACCTGTGAGCCCGTGAAGGTGTGACCATTTCTCACCTGCAGACACTCCGTATCCACCTGTAAGGACTGGACTAAACTAGCAAAAACCGAATGGAAAAACCCTCTTCTAGGTGAATGTTGATGAAAAAACAAAATTGTAGCATTTGAGCTATACATACTGTAGTCACAGTATAATAGCTTAAATGCTAATAGCTTAAATGCTACTGTATAGCATTTAAGCTAAATGCTATACAGTAGATTAAATGACTTTTTAAATAAACGTCTCGTACTCTCTCACAGCCTCCTTTCCTTAAAAAAAGCCACAAGAACACGTTAAAAACACCAAAAACACAGTTTTCTTTGGAATTTGTCTTTAAATCTGTCAAGACAATAAAAATAAAGATATTTTAAGAGAAGCTTTACAAACACAATCAAAATCTTTTGTTGTAAATCATGTCAGAAACACGTTTTTTATGAAGACTTTTAAAAAATAGAGCCTGTTTACACAAATATAAAACCTCATTTACGTTTCTTATTTAAGTTTAAATATTGGAAAGACGAACTACTTAACAATTCAGATAAATAACATGTTCATGTCATCTGTACCTTATCATGTACACTTTGCATTTACACAGTTTGTACGCCCCCTAGTGACGAATGCATTTATCTTTATTTATTACACAGTAATAATAATTGTCTGATTGCTGAAAGCAATCAGAGTATGTTGTTGTAATTCTTTATTATATTTTATTATTATTATTATTATTATTTTTATTA
>NC_050515.1:1594221-1603125 GCF_002922805.2 Oryzias melastigma | reverse complement strand
CACTTGCGGCTGTAAAATGCTTCAAAGCGCTATTGCTTTCAGCAATCAGACGCAATTTCTTCAGGAATTGCAAATCTAGTTATTTTATTTTATTTTGTTTTTTTGTTTCAAAATGATAAAAACAAATCAAAATATCTGTGCAAAAATAACCTGAAGAAATCATTTCTGGTCCAAATTGTGATTTTACTGAACAGAAATGTTTCTTCCAGTCGTTGTATATTATTTATATCTTAATTTTAAATATCAGAAAATGTCTCTTTCTTTGTGAGCTGATTTTAAACTTTATTTGTCAGATAAAAGTTCTGTTATTTAACTACAAAAAATCTGCTTTATGCAGAAATTCACTCAAATATCCTCAAATAATTCATCAATCCTCAGGATCAAGTGTCTGAAGAAATGAAGTTTTAATTTTTTAGTTCAAAAGTTTTTTTTCATGTGATCCCAAACGGTTCTGATTAATTCAGTAATTTTTTTGCAGAAAGAGATTTTGAATCACAGACAGTAATTTAGAACTAAACGTTTCATATTTTCATCTGCAAATTGAAAAAGTTATATTTGGAAATCTGTAGATTTGCAGTTTGGGAACATTCAGAACTTGAACTTCTAATCTCATTTTAGTGCCAAAATGATGACTGTTTTCTGTGAAGTAAACATTTACCAGGAAGACTGTAAAATGAGAACTCGGTTCTTTTATGACTCTGACCGCTGGATGAACTCACTTAAACATCCGTTCCTGGAACCGTTTATGGAGGTTTCTCACCTGTAGATCATTTGCTGGTTAAAAACAGACCAATAAAACAGTGAATGTAGAAAAAGAAAACTGCATTTTTCTGCAAAACTTAACAATAGCCAAAATAATCCAAAAAGCTAGCAGAATGTCAATTTTAAAAACTTTAAAACCGTAACTTTTTAACATAATTTAATAACATAATTTTAACATAAAATAAAATGAAATGATTTGGAGGGCCGGATAGAATTACCCAGAGGGCCGGATCCGGCCCCCGGGCCTTGGCTTTGACTCATGGTTTAGTGGGAGAATCATTCTTGTTGGCGAAACGGGAATGATTTTTGCTTTTCATTATTATTAATTGCTGCTTCTACAACTGAATTTCCCTGATGAATGCAGTTGATCTCTCATCTCAACACTTTAACTCTGTTGTGCTCAGAGCTGGAATTATCTCAGCAGGACTCTGTTTAGAACAATTATTCCAGCTCCTCTTCTCAGAGCGCCTGCACACAGATCCGGTACGGCTTCGGAGCCAGAGTCAACCCGCCGCGATACTCCAGCACCGGCTCCACCCCGGCCGGCATGGAGAAGCTGAAGTGCTGCATGAAGGAGGTGAAGAAGAGGAAGAGCTCCATCCTGGCCAGGTTCTCTCCCAGACACAGTCGTTTTCCTGAGACGAACCAGAGAAAGTCCAGAGTTCCTGTCATGTTCCTGAACTCACAGAAATATAATTCCGTGTTGAGTTTCTGTCGCTCCTCACCTGCAGAAAACGGGACAAAAGCTGCTCGTTTCACAAACTTCCCGTCGTTGTTCAGGAAGTGTCCGGGATTGAACGTGTGCGGCGTCTCCCATTCTCTCTGGTCGAACAGAACTGAGGTCAGGTTGGGAATGATCAGGACTCCCTGCAGGAATCCAGAGAGGTTAGGGTTCATCATGAAGCTTTGAGTTTCCCTCTGACTAGTTTGGGATTTGTCAGATTTGGAATTATGACTCCATGAAGAACACGTATTGAAAATCCAAGATGGCAGCCACCTTTAAAAATGGACGCCAGAATGACCTTCGAAATCGTCCTTATTCATAGAAACTTGCTCTATTTGACCGAGCTCAGAGTCTAATTATGTGTTTTTTGGGATGCTGATTGTATTTTTCTAGTTTTGGAAACTTCTGTTATCATTTTCTTTTCTCATTTTTGCCATTTTGGTTGTTGCTGTGCGTCTAAACTGCTCAAAACACCAACAAAGGGGCATATAGTGTGTAGAGATTAAAATACCACAGAAAAAGAAACCACTCCCATAACTGAGAGACCGTCGTCATCGACCGTCTCGTTCGGTTTCATGGTCGTTTTGGCTCCAAGGTCATCTGGGTCACCTTAGTGGTCATGGATGAAACATTCAAACGGTTTAGCGTCCTGGATTGAGGGACGAACATTTCATTTGTGGTGCTGCCGTTTGTGAATCTGTTAAATATAAAATAGTTTAAAAAAATTAATTAAATATTGAGCTCCAAGCTAAATATTTGGCTAAAAACAAAAATACTATTAAAAACTAAATATTTATTTAAAAATTAAATGTTTTGTTGAAAACTCAATATTTAGTTAAGACCTAAACATTAAACTTTTAGTTAAATGTTTTGATTTTTACTAAATATTTCATTTTTTGCTAATTAGTTTTTAACTAAATATTTTACTTTTTTCTAAATATTTAGATGTCTCACTAAATATTTAGCAAAAAAAAATATTTAGTGAAGAACTAAATATTTAATAAAAAACTAAAAAAATATTTAGTTAAAACTAAATATTTGGTAAGAAATTAACTATTTTGGTTTTTTTTACCTAATATTTAGTAAAATAAAAACTAAATATTTTTCTTACTAAACATTTACTACAAAAAACTAAATATTCAGTGAAAAACTACGTTTTTTTTTTAATATCTATTTTTTAATTAAATATCTAGATCCAAGTTAAATATTTTGTTTGTTATTTTTTTTTACAAAATGTTTAGTTTTTAACTAAATATTTAACATTTTCATAAATGTTTAGTTCTCTTACTAAATATTTACTTCAAATGCAATCGCTGCATTTCTATGAAATTTGTGGCTTCAAAGCTTCGTTCACCACCAGATGACCATTCTTACAGATCTGACTGGTTATCTTACAGAGAATTACTCTAAATTTGATGCTCTTTACATGATTCCTACAAAAACATGATTTTATGAGCCACATCCTGCAGCTCAGGAGGACGACCTTCGGGACGGTGAAGTCTCCCAGCTGGACGTCTTTGTTGGTGGCGTGCGGTAAAGCCAGAGGCGCGATGTTCCCGATCCTCTGGACCTCATGGATGACGGCGTCGGTGTACGGTAGTTCTGCACGGTCCTCCGTGCACGGAGGTCTGGACTTTCCGATCACTCTGTGGATCTCACTTTGGACTTTTTCTGAGCAAAAATCCCACGAAAACAGTCAAAACAGATGAGTTTACTGACAAACAAAACGTATCGTCTGTAGATCTACAGCCTGCAACCTCCAAATCCTCTTTTTGTTTATTTTTCCAGAAATATTGTTTTTTATGCCTTAAAAATCATGGAATTGCAGACTCTATGAGTCCTTTCCAGTTCTGGACTCTGAATCTTCTCACCTTGGATCTCGGGATGTTTTGCCATGTAGAGGAAGGCCCAGCGCAGCGTGGTGGACGTGGTCTCAGAACCGGCCACGAACAGATCCAGAACACACATGATCAGGTTCTCCTCATCAAACATGCTGTCCTGCTGTCCTTTAGTCTGGAAGCACAAACAGCTTTGACCTAAAACCAAATCTTTTTGACTCTTGAACAACCAAACACGACCAATGAAAGACCCACTGATCGTCTACTCGTCTATTTTCAAGGTATTTCCAGTGATTTTTAATTATGATGATGCCGTTTTTGAAGAAAAAAATCCAAAAAACCAGTCGTTTTGTAGGACATAGTTTCTGTAAAAATAAAATAAATATTCTGCAATGCTGTTTGTGCAAAAATTCACGTGGCCCCGCCCCTCTTTTACAGAAAAGCTGCAGATAAAAACACTGAAATATAAAGAAACGTTTCAAATGAAAAGAAATTCTCTTGACACCTGCTGAGCAGATCTCAGGGAGAACCTTCAAAATAAAAGTAAACATCCTTCTGATCGTCTTTTTCATTTATTTTCAAGGAATTCCAAATGAGATTTTAAAATGATGATCATTCTGTTTTAGCCAAAATCTAAAAACCTGTGTCGTTACCTGGACTCACCTTCTGGATCTCTGTCAGGTACAAGTCGATGTAATCTCTGGCATCTGCAGGATCCCACCTCCTCTTGTGCTCCTCCAGCTCCTCCCCGATGAAGTCTTGCACCTCCCTCCAGATCCGCTTCAGGGTCTGATGTGGACCCGGCAGACATCTCATGATCGGAGGGAAGGAGTTGTAGAGCTGAACGGAGCAGAAGAACAACTTCAGCTGATATCAAAGAGTTATTTAGAAAGAGAATTATTTCAATGTTACACATGATGATGTTGAAATGTAGAAAAATACTTTTTTTTAGCTAAAATTCAGAACAGGGTTTGCAGCAGTTTATTTTTGTATTTTTCTAAGCGCAGATGTTCTTGATTCTGTATATGAGAACTGGACTGAGTGACTCCGCCCCCTGGCGTCAGTAACAGGAAGTACCCCTAAAATCCCGTAGACTTCAATAGAGAAATAAACAGCTGTCATTTTAATGGTCAGAATCCTTTTAAACCTTTTCTTAATAATCTTCTTTTTCTCAGGATATTTCTTCTGTAGTTCAAGTTATAAACGGACCAATCAGATGCCTCAATAAAAGTAGGCGGAGCCTGCTGGCCCCCATGTCCAACGTTTAAAACATTTGACAGATGTCGAGTACAGTAGCTTGCTTTTTATTGGTAGGGGCGTGGCCTTCCAACGAGCTGATTGGTGAGAGTGGTTGCCATAGAAACTCAGACTAACTTGGACCAATCACGGCTCACTGATGACGTCTGGCTCCAGCATGGCAGCATTGTGGAAAAAATGGTGACCGAAACGAATTACAAAACCCTTTAATGAATCACTGGAGCATTATGGGTAGTGTAGTCAGGAGCCTGGTGGAGGGAAACATGCTTCAACTGTTTGCTGAATAGATTTTATTTGAACAGTTTGTTTTGCCTGATACGTCAAAAAAAAAAAAAATGTTTTTTCAAATGAAAAGCATTTTATTTTTGTTCAACCAGAAAGCTTTAAAGGAGGAGTGAAAGCTTCAGGTGTTTAGAGGCCTGAAGGTCTGTACCTGTGCCCAGACTGAAGCTTCGATCTGGAGCGCTCTGTCGAAGAGCAGCATCAGTTTTCTGAACTTCTCATCGCCGTACTCGAAGCGGCGGCCGAAGACCAGATGGCAGATGATGTTAGCGACGGTGTTGTTGACGATGAGGTGAGGGTCGAAGGGCTTACCTCCAAAATGGAAGAGAACATTTTCTGTTCATCTCTCAAAGACGACCCAAATTATAACCCTATGTAGAAGCTGCACCTTTAAAGCTCCTCAGCTCTTCTGCACAATGAGCAAACTCGTTCAGGATGACGGGTTCCAGAGACTTCTTCCCAAAGCCAAAGTATCTGAGGGTTGAAAGGGCGAAACGCCTCTGCTCCTTCCAGTTGGTTCCGTTACTGAAAATCACTCCTGAACAGAAAATGAGATGTTTAGGATTTCATTAATGCAGTGGCGGGCCGTCAGGGCCTGCAAGGCCTTCTCTGCTGGCCTAAAAATATCTGAATCACAGACTGATATTAATTATTATTTATTTCCGTGAATACGTATTCTATAATTCCAAATGCTCTGTCTTCGTCCTTTCATTGCTGTCTCCCTGGTTGCGCTGCTTCCAGACGTGTATTTTCCTATTTAAGCATTAACCAATCACATTGCAGCACCATTTGTTGCTAGGGTCAAAGAAATCTGCCCGGAGGCCTTCACAATCAGTTCTGCGGGCCCTGTAGCATAAAATAATTGTCGACCAAACTGTTGCTTCAACCAATCAGATTTGGAGTAGGCGAAACCAAGGCCAGCTAGCAGGCGCACGGAAACGTCAGCATTTTCACGAGCTTTGATTGGATAGCTCGCAGCTCGCTCTGGTTCTGCGTTATGTGACGGACACAGGTGCCGAGGAGCGGCGTGTCAGGTTTGAAGATGTTACCAGTGGAAAGCGTCTCATCGTCTGATTTTTGGTGGAAAATGAATGTCTGGGTAAAGTTGTGGCACAGTTTTGTCTGGCACGGGTAAAGGAGTTCCGTGACTCCATTGAGCGGGAGTGAAGCTGAAATCTACGAGGCTCCTGAACGCACCGCGGGCGCGTGCAGCGCAAAATCCTCGCGCAAATATTATTTTCCAGACACAGACCTTGATCGATCACAAAAACTGATGTTTGTCTCCCTCCTGGACCACAAGAGGCTTCAGGAATACCAGAACATTTTCCAGCTTATCACAGCCACGGAACACTTTCCATCTGCGAAACGCATGGATTCTGCACGACAGAGTGATTGAAATCATCTTGAGGATAGAAAGGATGGATTTTGTGTTTAAATAATCTGGATTTTTGGTGAGTAAAATTTTGCTATCTCCCTACATAATATTGAAATTTTATCAGGTTATTTTTTATGCTTTTGGTGTGTGTGTGGCAGCTGTACCTGCAGTAGAAGTTTTATTGCCATAAAATAGTTAATGAGGGTTGGATTGATTCGGATGGAGCACTACTGAAGGCCTAGGTGTGAAATGCACGGCCCGCCACTGTTTGTTACTAATGCCCCTTACATGACACACCACTGCCAGCTGTACTAAAAGTTAATTGGTCTTCTTTGCAGTCTCGTCGCAATAATCACTGGCTTATATTTATTTACAAAAGCTTGCTCGGTCTCTCACCTCCATATCTGACACAGTTACTACAATTAGAGCATCCGTCCAGATACAACACTCGTTCCTCACAACTCCTCAAACTGAAAGTTCCAAAAACGCGGACTTCATTTGGCCTTATGTCCTTTCATTTTGCTGCTCCAAATGACTGGAACTTTTACCAAAGGACACTCCATCTGGAAACTCCTATTTCACTGTCTGCTTTTAAACGCAGAGTAAAGGACATTTTTAAAGAATCATGTACATGTTTTCTTAATCGGTAATTTTTATGTCTTAATCATGTTTGTTGTTTCCTTTCTTCTTGTTGTGTATTTTTAGCATTTTCAGGCCAACATTGTAAATAAGAAATTGTTCTTAATGTTTTGCCTGATGAAATAAAGGTTATATACTTGTACATATGAATATGTATTTAATTAACAGTTTTGTTTGTATTTTTTGTTGGGGCTTCGATAAGAGTGATGCTTCAGCCCATTCCCTTTGGTTGATGTAGACGATCATTTAAACAGTGTTTTTCAACCAGTGAGCCGTGAGAGATGGTCTGGTGTGCCGCGGAAATGACCCATTTTCACATGTCTGAAACATTGACCATCACTATCAGCTCTGTGTTCATCCAAACGGCCCTGATGTAACCCTGGTAGATAGTTTGGAATATCCAAGATCGTTAAATACATTTTTCTTTGATTCTATAAATGACTCTTTAATCAGAATGATGTTGCCGCTAAACTGCAAGTTCTGTTTTCAGAAAAGTCCCGCCCCCTTCAGCTGTCTCCACCAATCATTGCTGGAGGCTTGATCACATGTCATCAATCTGACCAATCAGAAGAGGTTAACGTCCTCACTTCCTTGTTCTGATTCGACTCATTAAGTCTCTCAGTTCCAACTAAAATAACAGCTAAAGCTCGTGTTTAGCGGTGTAGCTTCCAGCGGGATCCGACGTCAGACGGTTAAAAAAGTGAACAAAAGAATGAAGCTCAGAGACGCGAGTATTCCCGGCATCTGTGTGAGTTTATGCACTACAGCCCCCATGATGCATTGGGGTTAAAAGCAGTGATTCTCAAATGATAGGGAACGCGGGATGACCCGGGGATCTATGGAGCTAAATCTGGGCCAATATTATTTGAAACAGAAATAAAATATTTTGAAAAAAATATTCATGTTTGGCCGAAATAAAATACGTCTCAAAACTCCAAATTTCAATTTCAAAACTTTTTTTTCAGTTTAAAATCTTTTTTTTAGTTTCAAAACTTTTTTTTCGGGTCTCTCCCGTTGTATCGAACGAGCTCCGCTGAAGTCCGTGAGGCTGCAGCCGCAGAACCCTTTACTGAACACAACAAGATGGAGCTTTGAACGGACCAGAACAGAGTTTTGGACCCGCGGTTTGTACGATAAAACTCTGATTTTTACATCCGTCTTGGGACAACTTCAGACTACGACAGTACAGACTAAACAGACATTTTCTGACCGTAATTATTACAGTTCTCAGTCAGTGAACGCATCGGGACAGAAGTTCCCCCTCTCATCGATTTTGATTGGTCCTCGTGTTAGCCCCGCCCCAACGCGCCACAAGAGGGCCAAAAGTTTTGTAACTGAAACTTTCAGATTCGTAAACGAAAAAAAAAAAGTTTTGAAACTGAAAAAAAGTTTTGAAAATTAAATTTTAGTTTTGAGACCTATTTTTTTTCGGCCAAACATTAATATTTTTTTCAAAATATTTTATTTCGGTTTTAAATAATATTGGCCCCGATGTAGCTCCATAGGGATCAAGCCATTTGTGTTAGTTACTAAACAGTTGATCGGAGAACCGTCAGTGACCATGATATCCACACAGAGAGGAAATATTTAATTAAATCTCAAGAATTGCAATGGAAAAATATTTAACAGAGATGAAAAGAAACTGAGAAAGTGCGTGCACTGGGGGGAGGGGCTTACACGTGCAGCAGCTCAAGAGCCAAACAGAGAGAGAGAGATAACGTAAAGAAAATAAGAGACATTAGAAAAGAAGAACAAACTGAAACCATTTGACTTTTCTTGATAGTATGAAAGAACAGAGTCTGCAGGAAATATTCTATATGTATATATATTCTGTATATATTTATGGCTCCACAGAATCTTCTCTAAAACAAAGCAGATCATCACTGAGAAGAAACAGACGACATCCTCAAAGCTGAGACTCTTTCTTTATGCTATTGTAAATAAAAGTCTGTTGGTTTTTTACACTTTCATTTGTGTTTTGGGTTGTGGTTGCAGAGTTTTGTGTTGTTCACTTCAAATGTGTTTAA